>NW_010208352.1:0-7397 GCF_000695765.1 Mesitornis unicolor
TTCCCAGCTGCCTCCCCTCTGTGTTATTTAAGCTTTTGGGTGGCAGGGTCCCAAAAGAATGGGCCGTTTTACGGAAGCAGAGTGCGGTCCCTGGCAGCCGTCCCGTTGGTGTGTGAGTGTCACCCTCCCTCGGTGTCCCCAGCAGCGGAGGCACAGCCCTGCTGTCAGTTTAGGGGTAGCTGTTTGCACATGTGCGGGTCCCTAAATATAACGAATAGGGGGTTTGCAGGGCTCTCTCACTGGATTTTATTTCTCAGAGCTGGTAGGATACAGCGTCTCCCGTTATTAGATAACCGTGAATGCTGGGCACAGGGCAGCACAGGTGTAGTTGCACTGAACTTTGGAAAAATAAAACGGTCACTGCTTGCTCGCACTGAACGTTTTCCTGGGACCATCTCTGTGTGAGAGCGTGTCGGTGTAACCAGTAAGTCCTAAACTCTTTTGAGTTCTTATCGCTTCTTACCGGTCACTTCAGTAAATGTTTGCAAGCCTGTTGCTATAGAAAAATATATAAATGTGTGTGCATGGAGGCCTTGAGTTTAGAAACAGATTTACTGCAGACTGATAGCGAAGGCGCAGTGAAGGCAAGCTCCTTTCACACTGTCCGTGTCCGGCTGCAGGGGCAAGGGCTGCTTTCTCTTGGAGCTCTGTGGCCGCATGAAGCTGTCACCACTGCAGACCCCCATGTTCACCTCCTCGTGGTTCTCAGGTCATGGCTGGGCTTCCCTGTGTGTCTTATTTTCATTATCTGTGTTTGCAGCCACTTCTGTACCGAGCTCTCCTTGAACCACGGCTGCTTTTCTGCCGCGGGGTTTCCACCTGGAGGGTTTCCCTGCGAGAGGTTTGCTGGGTGTAATTACAGCGGTGCGGGGTCCCTCTGTAAGATAACCCGACTGGATGAGGCACAGCTCTTAGGAGCCGGCTGTATTTTTAATTTATGTTACTCAGATCTTTTCTTTTTCTCACTTACTCATAGGTAGGGCTCCTCAGTGGTGAGCAGTGAGTGACATTACCCCGTGTCAGGTTTTTTAAGGGTTATAGCTAAGGCCAAATCCAGTGTTGGCTCTTCTGTAGTAGCAATAAGCAGAGTATTATTGATTTTAATGTTAGACCTTTACTGATTTTATTTAGTCTAACTTTGGATGGAAGTTTTGAGAAATTATACACACACCTTGTATCTAATTTATAGGGTTGTATGTATATGGGTATGCGCTTTGTTTACATAGCATGAATGCACGCACAGGAGCGTACTAATAACAGCTTTGTGAGCCAGGCCCTTGTTCAATAGTGTAATATCTTTCCTCTGGAGATCCGTTTCTACCTGGTAACCTGCCCCTAATAGAAATTTGGGAGGCTGGCTGGATGTGGTATGTTCAAAGGCCGTAAGTGCAAACCAGTTTTCAGGTTCCTTTCTGCTTCCTGCTCTGTCTTCACTCAAGTCTTTGCAAGTTTCAGCAAATATTTACAAGGAATGTTTGGGTTTTTTTTTCCCCCAGTCAGTTTACAGTTGTTACTTTCTGCTTTCCCATGTAAATATCTTGGTGGTTTCAAAACAAGGCTTTGCACTTGCAAGCAGCGCTGTTAAGCAACAGCCGACTCCTATTGCAGGGCTTGTTTACGTGGTGGCAAACGGGGCATGAGGAATTGTTTCACCTTTTCTAAACCAGATGGGCCTGTGCTGCACTCGCTGTAGCCCAGAGGGTTGTGTACATTAATCTCCTGTAGGTTGCTCAGCCTTTGGTTGCAGTTTGAGGTGTGTTTTTCGGGATGAGCTGTGCCGTGGAGGGTGTGAGCAGGGGCAGAGCTCTGCCTGGGTAAAATGGGAAATGAGCACGAATAAAAGCTGGAAGAAAACATTCTGGAGTGGATCAGACAGAAGCAGGATGGTCACCCTTTGAAGGAGGAATAGCTCGAGTGCTTCAGGTATTTTGTGGGTCCAGGCTGGAGCTGCTTGGGAGTAAATGATGTGTTCTGGGCAGTGTGGCTTTAGGGATCCTCTGCAGCTGTGCCAACGCAGACATAACCCATTTCTGCCCAGGAGCAAGACTTTACAAGCAATTTTGTTATGCAATGAGCGGTTTGTAATCAGACCTCCTCCACAGTATTGCTTTCAGAAACATGCCCTGTCCCTAAATAACTTCCTCTGAGCCAGGTCCCCAGCATGCGGCTGTGTCTCAAAGGGGCTCCCAAATGCCACCCTGCTGGCCCCAAATGCCACCCTGCTGGCCCTGCTGCAGCCCAGGTCACCATTTCCCTGCTGGCTGGGTACAAAGTCTTGGACCGTGCCTTTATTTCTTGCTTAGCCAAGTGTTTCTGGAACCAAGTGTTGATGCCGGTTTCCAGTCGGTGTTGGATGCACGCCCCTCCTCTGGGATAAGGTTTGCCTGTGCTATCAGGTCTCAATCTTTATGCCAGTGTATAAAAGCGGGCTACTTCCTTGACACACCTAAGTAATCGCCTAATTTGTAGTTATTTGTTGAGCAGGTACCTGTTTGTATGTGCAGGTCTGTGTCCAGTCTTGTAATAAGGAAAACACCTTGGTTTTTAATCCTTTTCCCTTTAGGGTTTGACATGGGGACAGGGGGAAAAGAAAACGGGAGCTATAGTTCAGTATTAGGATCAAGGTGAACTGGTAGACTGATCAAATATCTGTGTTAAATGTGAGGGGAATATCAGAAAAAAAAAAGGTGAATAGCTGTAAATTGCCTCTGTCTAATAAGAACATTTCTTTGTAATTACAGTAATTAGCTTATAGTATTTGCAAGTTCGTATTGTGTGCATGGTGGGTTTTATGGCTGATACTAACCCCCACCACTACAGAAAGCAGGAAGGAGTATTTGGACTATTTAAGCTAAAGACAGCGTTGGCACAAGAACAGAAAAGCGCTGAAATCATCCTAAACGTGTTTATTCAGTGAACATTGGCACAAGAACAGAAAAGCACTGAAATCATCCTAAACGTGTTTATTCAGTGATCAGACCACATGTCCCGCTCCTTGGGTGGCAGATTTTGGAGTGATCCTCCGACGGGACAGGAGGGAGCTGAAATCCTTTGTGATCAAAGCTGATGAATGCGTGGTGATGTGTGTGAGGTGGGAAGGCTCAGACACTGAGCTCACCAGGATTTTGTGTTCCTGTGAGTTTGTAGATGCAGTGCTTGGGACCGCAGCCGTCCCTGTAAGCATCTCCCTGTGCTCTGAAACGTACGGCTCCCTCTGGCAGGGTTATTGCTATCTGAAATCCCCAAAGATGCAGGTGAAACAGGCTTTTCCCATCATCTCTAGGACGTTTATTTTTGTGGGAGGGTGATGAAGCAGAAGAAAAACCAGTGGTTAGGTTAAAAACACAAATAGTGGAGGGAGAAGCCAAACGAGTTTGTTCTTTACACCGTGCACGGGCTGTCGTGTGGTGCTGGGTGGTACCCGCGGACAGAAGGTGAATGAAGTCATGTGGAGCAGTGAGGACCAGGAGGAGGAATGAGGGTAGTACGCCTCTTTCTGCTTGGTTTTCCCTTTATTGTTGTCTATGGCGAGCGCTGCAACTGCTTTTGGGCGTGAGAGCCGAGCTGGTCGCCTGTGCTGGAGCGTGGGAAGGGTTTTCCCAGGAGGGTAAAGCGCTGCTTTGCTTCCACCCATCAGTGCAGGGTGGCCCGTGGGGTTTTGGGTTTTAGTTTCTGCGCGCAGGAACTTACAGATCTGTGATGTGTTCTGTGGCTGAAGGGGCTCGTGACGCTGCGAGTGGGCTGTGTTGTGGGTTGTGTGTCTGTGCCGGGTTGGGGAGGTGGTTCTCGGGTAATTACTTTAATTAAAGTGCTCTAACCTGTGTTTAAGAACCCGAAGTAACCACGGGAGGCTTTAGGAGGTGGATCATGAGCTGTGGATGCCCTTAAAAGCGCGCCGTGTTGTTCTCTGGTCTCTGCTGGTGATGTTGGGTAAGGATTAACGCAGATCAGGCCCGTGTCAGCTGAGGAGAGCGATGCTCCGTGGCCCTGAGCAGTGCTTGATGGCAAACATCTTTGGTTTTGGTTGGTTTTAGCTTTAACCACTCCTGAGGTGCACACCTGTGTGGCCTGATGTCCTGTGTGAGGTGGTGTTAACCGCTTCAGTCCTTTAAACAGCAAACAAGAGCTGGTAGATGGTCTTGTTAAGGGGGGTGCTAATGGGTTTATTTCCTGATTAGGTCCCCTTTCTCTTCTTGTTTGGCCACTTCCTGCATTGACACACACACACAACTGCCAGTAACGCTGGTCCAGCCCCAAGAACTTGAATTACCCACGGCAAGATCCCAAATTGCAGCTGCCTCACTGCTGCTCTCCGTGCATCCTCACAGTGCCCGCCTTCAAGGTAGCCCTGCAAGGAGGATCAAAAGCCAAACTTGAGGACAGCGACTGGGAAAGCAGAGACTCAGCCTGGAGGGATCTCGGTCTGGGGCTCTCATCACCCAAAACCGACCCAGGGAGCTTTTGGGAGGAGCGAGACCGAATGGTACAAGGCCACTGTGCCGATGCCGAGCTATGCAGACCGTAGTGGGGCTGGTTGGAAGCTTTCTATTTTTAAGCCTCCCGTGGGGTGACTCACTTGATTCGACAGGGAGCCCGCGGCGCCCAGATTCCATGGTGATGGCCTCGCAAAGCGCTCGGATCCGCGGCGGAACAGATTGCGTTCCTGCTCCGGGTTTAACAGGCTGAGCCGCTCCCGTTGCGAGGCTCCGCGCCCCGCATCCATCTGGCTCTGCATCCTCGCTAAAGTGCTCCTCTTCGATCTCCAGCTCGCAATTCTGCGCCCAAATTTTCAACCGTCCCTCATTCCTCTCATTCTTCCCTCCCCCCCACCCTGCTTTGGCCGTGCGGTGCTTAGATCCAGCCCGATACCTGGATCGTTACGAGGTGCTTGATGAATGCCGGTGATTGCGGCGCCTCCTCTCCCGTCGCCTGCGCTCCTCGGGTGGGAGGGGGTTACACAACCCAAAACACGACCCAGCCAACAGCCGACAGCTCCCTGGGCTGGGCAAAGTCACTCCTAGGGTTTATTTCAAGATAAGGATTCCTGGGGGTGGCAGATGTTTGCCGTGCGGGGTGCGCTATTTGGGAGCATCTGCTGGAGACGGGTGTTGAAATCGCTTCTTTAACAAACGGGATGGAAGCTGCGGTTTGGGTGCTTTTTGGGTTTTAAATATGGGGCTGAAAGTGAAACAGAAGCAGCCTGAGTTTTTTTGGGGTGTGAACTGAGGTAGCGGAGCCCTTAGGGCTGTGGTGCAGGGATTCCAGGGTCTGTTGGGGGGTGAGATTCATTCAGGGGCTGAAGAGAGCAGAGCCCTTGGCTGTGGTATAGGAGGGTCTGGGGTCTATCAAGGGGTGAGGGAGCAGAGCCCCTGGCTGTGGTGTGGGGAGTCCAGGGTCTGTCAGGGGGTGAGGGATCAGAGCCCCTGGCTGTGGTGCGGGCAGTCTGGGGTCTGTTGGGGGGTGAGGTTCCCCAGGGGTCTTTCAGGGGTGAGGTTCCCCAGGGATCTGTTAGGTTGAGGTTCCCCAGGACCTATCAGGGGTGCAGTTCCCCAGGACCTCACTGGACCGGGCTCACTGGTCCCCAGCCCAGGCAGTGGAGCAGGAGCTGCCCGTGGATCCGGTGCCCGCTGCACCCTTCCCAGCACGGCAGAGCCCTCTGAGCGCTGCCTCAGGGTTGCACTGCAGGAGGGAGCGGTTCCTGCCCTGACAGCAGCTTCTGTGCTCGCTTCTGTAACTTCTGGAAACCGAAAGCATGAACGTGTCCCGGTAAATCTTTCGTGTAGTTTCCATTTCGTGTGACTAGCGCTTTTGTTTTCCCTGTTTGCATTTCTTTTCAAGTTCATGGAGGAAATCTTCTTATCGGAAGCCCTCTAGTAGCCAGAAGTTTGCGCTGATGTCCCTGTGAATCTTTACTGATGGTTTTTGGAGAAGCGTTCCCCGTGGGTTATTTAACCCCGAACAGGTCCCGCTCTACTCAGTGCCCACCCCCGGCTGCTCCCGTACCGGTCCGGTGCTCCTCGCTCCTTCCAGAGCTGTTGAATGGAGGCTGGCGTTCATGCCCCGTATTGAAGCTAAAGATGAGGCTAAACGTGTGAATTCACGGTGTCAGATGGCACTACAGTACCGTACTCCGAGCCCTTTTTAAAGGTGACTCGAAATATTTGCGCTGCGGAAAGATGACTTGTTTCTGGCTGCGTCACTTCTCCTGCTGTCAGCTGGTGTAGTCGTCGTTAAAATAAAACTCTGTTTCCATCACGAGCTGTTGGTCTCGGCTTGGAGGAGCATCGGGCTGTAGTACCGACGTGCCGAGGGGGAGGGTTTGTCACGTAGGCTCTGCTCTGCATCCAGCCCCTGTTGTAGCTGCGAGGACTGCATCTGCTCCCCTTTCGCCTGTGCTCTGGTGTATCCTGTTGGGTGCTGGCGGTGGGGCAGAAATGGAGGAAAAAAAGCCCTAAGTGTGTTTTTAAAGAGGCTTAAATTTCTCTATGGTTGTGCTTCAGCTGCCCTCCTACCTGGAGCAGCCCTTGTTGCATGCTGGTTCCCACATGGAATGCAGCTCCTTAGGGAAGAAGACATTTGGGAAGAAGCTTTTGGAAAGAAGGAGCATTTAGGTAGGGAGAAGATGCTGCTGTAGAGCCCTGCTGAAGACTTTGGGGCATGGCCTGGCACATACACACCATGTTCCTGCCAGGACCCAATGCCCCGAGCTCAGCTCAGCCTAATCCAAACCCATCCGTTTGTACCTCAGATTCGGGTTTATGGGTTCCTGGGCTGAAACTGAGACATTCCAGGTGTAAAAGCCTTGTCTAGGTCTGAATGCCTGTCCAGCTTCACGTGGCGGTGCCTTATGTTAAGCCGTGTTTTCCTTTCTGTCCCTGAATGAGCTGTTCTTCCCGCTGCTGAGCAAGATTGATGTGGCAATTTGGGCAGCCGGTGTCCGGGGAGCGATTCCTTCTCTGGAGAATTTCGGGTAGTCCAGCTCTCGGCTCAGAGCACGGCCAATGACACCGGTACCGGCTGTGGGGCAGGCAGGGCGGCCCCTTACCACAGCTGGGGATGGGGACCCCCACTGGGTGGGCGGTTACGGGGACTCCTGCTGGGTAGGGGGTTACAGGGACCCTCACTGGGTAGGGGTTATGGGGTCCCCTCCTGGATGGGGGTTATGGGGACCCTCACTGGTTAGGGAGGTATGGAGACCCTCACTGGATAGGGGGTTATGGGGACAGCCCCTGGATAGGGACTTATGGGGTCCCCTCCTGGGTAGGGGAATATGGGGCCCTCACTGGATGAAGGGTTATGGGGTCCCCCCACTGGATAGGGGGTTATGGGGACCCCCACTGAGTAAGGGGGTATGGGGACCCATCCTGAATAGAGGAGTGTGTGTATACATATTTTTA
>NW_010208353.1:0-6474 GCF_000695765.1 Mesitornis unicolor
ACTCCTGATATTCTGTGATTCTGTGATTTAAAATTCAACATAAGCTGCACATAAGCTGAACAAATTAGCTCTGATAAAATGAGATAAAGACATTGTGGTTTAAAATTCTGATTTCAAATGCAGTTTGTTGATTTTGTAAGTGCAATTCACCCTGAATTGTTTCCCCCCTGTAAACTCCACCTTCTCCTTTGCTAGTGATTTAAACAAAAAAGGGGCAAGACGAGGCTGAGAAAGGCACCTTGCACTCTCTCAGGCACCACCTGGAAGCTCACAGAAGGGCTGAGGGACTCTGCTAGGCAGCAGGTTTAACAACGCACGATGATGCTTCATGAGTTAAGAATCCACAAGATACTCAACGCTCCTGCAGTGGTTTGTCAAACCATGTAAACCTTGCCTGTGCAGTTTAAAAATAAATATATTCTAAACTGGGGAACTCACTGCTTTCATTGGGAATGCAAGAGTACTTTCCAAGAGTCAGTCTGGAGCAGTCAGCAAACTACCTGTCTGAACCTGGCACCAGCCTGAGATTTGGGCAAGGGGTAATAAATTCCTGGCTTTGCACAGATTCCCCATGTAACCTTTGGCAAGTCTGTTGCTCAAAAACCTCACGTATAAAATAGAGAGGTGCTGCACCTACCCCCTCCACGTCTGCCTTGCACACCTCCTTTCAAAGTTTCACAGGTCAGGAACTGTCCCTGGCAGTTGGTGCCTGGGCTGGGAGAGCTTGAGTAACTTCACGACAATACCAAACAACGTCTTCACCTTGGGCTAGCAGGCTGCAGGGTGTCAGTTTGGCCTCTCTCACACAGGTTCTTGAACCTTTCAATGTGTCCTCCTGCACTTACTTCACTCTAGAATGACAAAGCCCAGGCATATGATTTTGCCTACCTCCTCAAACACCTTAACCATGGTATTGATTATGCAGAGGGATATTTATACCCATAATGATGGTAAAGCAGGGTTTGCCCTCCCCTGAGAAGTCCTAGTATTCAGAGCAAAGCTTATGCTGAAATAAGAAGTAACACATACATCTCACCCCCACCCTTCCCCTCAGGGATATTGCTCATGTGTGGGAGCTACAGAAAAAAGCAGTAAAGAAATGTAAATGTAAAGCTGTCTGCTTTGCCCCTCACACCCAAACACTCCACATAAACAAACAGCCATCTCCGGGTACTGTTTTCCAGTCAGAGACAAGCAAATACTCAGCATCTCTGTCCTGGAGTCACATAAAACTTCTCCAGTGCAGAATACTTTCCCCTTGCTTCTTCCTGAAGCATTTCTACTCATCTGGGAAAAAGGAAAAGAAACAAAAATATAAGGTGGTGTAAATCTGTTTATTTTGAGAGATTTGCTTCCTGTACTGAAACAAAGGAAGAAAAATCTGCAGTGCAACTCCTATTTACACACAGTGTCTAGCGCATGACATGGTAAGAAGTTTCTGCATCCTGAATGAACTTAGAAAACATGGATGTTTTGTCCGATCCTTCTCTTCAATCCAGGGACTCAGAGAAACAAAGGTTATAAAGCAGCATACGCCACAGCTGTGGAACACAGCTAAAGGAGTTAGAATTACCTTGTAACTCCAACCTGTATTAAAAAAGTAAAAAAAAAAAAAGGGAAAAAATCAATACTGGATTAGGCAATGTAATAATGCACACAGGTAATAGAGATACAGCAAAAGAAAAATGAGATGTAAAGGCATTTGGAACCAGCACGTTGAAGTGACGCATTGAGAGCCCGATTCCTGGGCCTGGCTATACCGCAGCACTAGGATAATCACATCTCCCTGGGTGTCAAGGAAGTCCTTCCAGCAGCAGAGAAATAGCAAAATCTACTTTCACAGCAGAGTCTGAGCAGAGATAAAGCAGGCTTGTAGGTGCATGCAGGGCATGTGCATTGTATAAACACGATATCACTGAGATGGTGAACCTGATAGGACAGGCTGATGAAGCAGCTGCAGGGGATCTAGAAGTGGGGTCTCCCCCAAGGCATAGACTAAATGATCCTGAGCACTGAAGAACCAAACCCAAGCAGTAAGAAAGGCCAAAGATTATGTCAACAAGCTCTGATCCTACATTACCCAAAAAGCCCGATGAAGTAATATTATATACTGCCTTTATGTTTATGAACTAAACCAGCTGAAGGCTTACTTCTGAAATACTCCTCTATTTCAAAAGAGAGTAACAACAAATAGTAGAAAGTGACACCACCACAGCTGTCCGTAAAGGTACTAAAAGCAGAGCTGACAAAGCTTAACCAGCAACACAGAGACACATGGTCTAGTGACCTTTCCATGGAACAAGGCACTGCAGAGATCTCCTGGCTCCGAGACTGGTTCATTTTGTGCCACCAGACAATCCTCTTTATCCTTTGCCCTTCAAATAAAGTAACATTTGCCTGCTCCTGAGGGCAGACACAAGGATAAATAAGCAACAGCCCAGGGGCTATGAACCCCACCTCTTATTCAGCAGACTCGGAAAGCAGTTTTTTCCATTTCACAGAATCACAGAATCACAGAACGTTAGGGATTGGAAGGGACCTCAAAAGATCATCTAGTCCAATCCCCCTGCCGGAGCAGGAACACCTAGATGAGGTTGCACAGGAAGGCGTCCAGGCGGGTTTTGAATGTCTCCAGAGAAGGAGACTCCACAACCTCTCTGGGCAGCCTGTTCCAGTGCTCTGTCACCCTCACTGAGAAGAAGAGTTAAGCTGAGTTAAGAATCCACAAGATACTCAACGCTCCTGCGTGTTTGATTATAGCATTAACCTCTTTTGAGGGAAAACTGCATTGATTTTAAGCGAACAGGATGATACATCCACAGCTTTGTTTCACAAGTCCTGCTGCTACAATTGGAAAGTATTTCTGTGGATTCTTCGGGCTGCATTTACTCTACTTCTCGAGTGTGGGAAAAGTAAACAAGCAGTTGTTTATTTGCCATCCTTCACCTTCTGCATGCTGGAACACTTACATCTATTTTAGGACAGACTGTTAGAGCAAAAAGAGACATGTTTGTCACTGGTTTTAGAATGCTTATTATTGCAGTGCAATATTTTAGACCTGTGGAGCTCCTCCATTTTTTAAAACTCTCAACATGCTTATAACCAATGCAAAGACATTTGAAGCTCTTAGGTTTTCCACATGTTGATCACACTCCTATTTCAGATTCCTTTAAAATTATGCTCTGGAAGTCGCGGTGGTTCAAGAACTGACTGATGAGAGCTGAGAACAGCAGCCTCAATGGCAAACATAGACTTGACCATTCCCACTCCTCTGTAAGAGCCCTTCAGTCTGGGTCTCCATGGAATTTAAAGGCCAGCCCATCTCCCCCAGGCACGCACTGAAGTACCAACAACAACTGTAGCCAGTTTTGTACAACTGAGGGAATCCTGGGACGGGAGGAGGAAGGGAGGTTCAAATAATTCAAATCAGGATTAGTCAAAATGTGTCTATGAATTTGCAGCTTTGTTCTATGATGATGCAAAGATCCCACTGATTAACACAGGAAGCTGGGCAAAGCTTCAGGAAGATGCACGCTTAACATTTTTCTCACAGGTCAGGTTATGTAGATTCTCTACCTACCTATTACAAGCTCTGCCTCATAATGACATCACACAATTTTAGTGTCAGCTTAATTAACATATTTCCAGAGTCCTGGATCCCACACCACATACAACTGTCTTTCAGAGATGCCGCCTTATTCTTTTTCACGCTACAATTTTATACTAAATGCAAAATTACCATCATTAGGTGACCTAACTGTATTTTCCCAATGTTTCAAAATGCTTGAGTGAATCACTAAAAACCGCTATCAGATAGAACAAAGCATCTGCTGAAAAGCTATCATTCTATATTAAATTCAATTGGCTCCAAAACTCTTGAGTATTCTTTATGAAATGGATTGGTACTTCAACGTCTGCCAATCAGGTATGAACCTAATATTCCAATCTATTGTCAGACTTTGCCACCTTCTTAGCTGCCTTGATGTCTCAATCCTGAAAGGATTTCCCTGCAGTGAGCTATTTTCATCACTAAAAATGACTTCTCCTGTTTTAAGCTGAAATAACATCGTGCGTGCCACACTGCCTAAGTTGCAGATACCCAGGATAGTCATGGTACAACTTTGACATTTTTAAGAACCATGAATTCCACACTCATAATGTGCAAAACAAAAATAAAGCCCCTCCTTTTTTTCTTGCATGTTTCCATACTGCTCTGATTAATCTAAAAGAGATGCAAATCAGCATTTCAAATAGTGTCACACTCGGCTCCAGACCTTACCCTGTGGCCAGGAAATGCTTGATATTCCATAGTCCTCTACACTGTTGAACTGCTGCTGTCCTACATGATGTGGAGGCACTTGAGGGCCATAAATCACATCTTCTATTCTGACAGGCCTTTTATAGTCTCATTGTGAAACTGTTATTGAGACCTTGGTTATGTAGAATTACTTTCTTGAAGTTAACAGCGCAGAGTAATTAATTCTTAGAGCATAAGAATTATCTATTTCAGGTATAGGACAGCTGCACTGAAGTCTGTTAGGCTTATTTTGATGTACGTGACAGCTTCATTGAAGTCAGTTGAGGATCAAGGTCTACACAAATTCCAATAAATAGAATTTTGTACAGAAGATGACTACAAAGGAAAGGCTATGGGGAGGATTAGCAGTAAATGTTGCATATCACAAAATTAGTAGGTAGGTGGTTGTCTTTGAACTTACTGTGAGAGAGTACATTTTATATCAACAGCCATCAATGACATAGAAAGACACAAATAAAAACACGTGGTAATCACTGCCTACTGGAAACAGTTGTTTTCAAACAGCTGCGCTCTCAGTGAACTGCTTTACAACACTGTTTTGACATAAATACCTCTCTAACATCTTTTATCACGTAGACTTCTTTTAATAGCTTTCTGAAAGATATTTTAGGTACTTAGTGCAATTAGTAAGCCTGGTTAAGCCTTATTTGTACACTCTTATTTCCTTTTCCTGGTGCTGGCAAGTCCAAACAACATTGATGCTGGCAAGTCCAAACAACATTGATGCTGGCATCAGCATCATATTTACTCCATAGCAGGAGTAAATAGTGTAAACATGACGTAAAGCTTTAGATGGTTGAATTCTACATTGAATCCCTACACCGCCACAAAAAAATCAGCTGCTGTGCAAACAAAGCAGCAAGCACAGTATGAAAAACAGTAGTTTACTATTTTTAATCTTTCCTGTGCCCTCCAAAGACAAGTCCTAGATCTTCAATAAAGTATTGCATGACTATTTCATTTTTGCTCTACACAGCCTTTATTCTACAGGAAGCGAGACAGGTCTGGCCAGAAATAACATTAACCAATTTTTCAGTGACTAATAGATTAGTTTATAATAATCTTGTAGATCGTGAAGAATGTGCATCAGGCTGGATTAGGTAGGACTTGTTTGACCTGCTCAGCTAGAGGTGGACTCTGACACTTTCAATTTGATTCCAGTCTGCAGTGTGAAGCAAAAGGCTCATCCAGAAAACAATGAGCCCTGTGCCTACCTACCTAGTTAAAATAATTTTCAGGCTGTATTTTTCCATCTAAGCATGTCCCAACTAAATAACAGTTGTCACCTCCAACAACATCAAACCAAGAGTTTGTTATTGCATTTCCCACTCATATTCCTAACTTTGACCTTGGAACACCACCTAAGACAGTGCACAGTAATTCAGTCTCCCCACTACCTCATTCTAAGAGGATCTCTCCTGAGAGCAGGCTGCTAAAGGCAGTTTTGTATTTGACCCAGTACTAGAACAACAAACTCCATTTCAGTCTGAGTTACAGTTTGGGTCTGGTCCAGGACTGCAGATGGCATCAAATGCAGTTTTCTTTCTTGTAAAATCACACATCAGCAGCATTTCCACCTTGGGGAAGGTGGCATTTTCAAAAGTACTCATCATTGATCTTCCTCTCCTTCTTCCTATACATTTGATACAGGAAACAAAAGAGGGGGAAATGACATCCAAATGTTTCTCATAATTGAAAAATTAAGAGCAAGAGTATACCTGAATTGATATTAATCCTCTTGATGGTGCTCAAACAGGTAACCTTTTCACATCTCAAAGTTTCTTTCAGCATAACAAATATTTGGGAAAGAAACCTTATCATTTCTGCAGTTAACAGGGGAGCTTCACTGACTTAAACTGTTAGAGCATTCTACCACTATTTTTCCAAAGCAAGTCACAGTGTCTCACATTAATGTGCCTGAGAGGTTCAACTTGTTTTGAGATTACACAGTAATTCTATATTCAAAACAACTGCATCATTTGTAATGAATAAATTACTACTTTCTGTGTTTTATGAAGTCTTATGGCTTCCTCAAAATGTATTATACAGAATAAGTCACACAAATGCTGTTATGAATAATGGCCTACAAGTTCAATACTAGTATTTGTAATGCAAAATTCAGGCCACATTAGTAACTTCTGACTATATAATAATAT
>NW_010208354.1:0-1416 GCF_000695765.1 Mesitornis unicolor
ATCCCCAGAGCCTTTCGGCTTTTGAAACTTAGCATAGAGAGCAACTGGGGAAAATCACAATACACCTGCATTTATCGAGTGCAGGTGGAGGGGAAAACTGTGGGAACGAATGCCATCAGCAAGATGCATGCGGAGACCGTCTCTCAGTAAGAATTAAAGGGGAAAATGAAGAAACAGGCTGGAGGGATGTGGCTGTTTGTCAGTCTGATGCAGAGCAATGTCGTTCTCGAGGCCCTCTCATGGCAGAGAACTCTTGCCATTTGCAGGCTGAGGCCTTCCTCAGGCTTTCCGCCTTCTCTCTGCCATGGGGATGTTTCCTAACAGAGCAAAAGGAGACGATGCTCCCATAGCCTTTTCTTGCCTGGATGCCCTTGACATCTTGGCTGGGACCCTTGCGGGGTGGGAAACTCGAGCCTCAAGGCTGCTGCCAGAGTTTCACAGGCCTTGCAGTTATTCTAGGCCCAGGCCTAGAATAACTGTCTCAGGTTTGGACTTACTGTCCACTGGCACATGCCACAAACCCAAACCAACTGACTGGCTTGGGGGATTTCTCCCCATGTCATTGACTTCCTCATTAGCAACCTATTCACTGCTGTTTCTCAAAGTACTGAAAACAACAAAGCGTTAGGAGAGACAGCCCTGCTCCCCTCACATACCTGACCTTTCCAGAGCTCACTGGAAACAGCTGTGAAGGGCTCAAGGCAGTCCAAGTCGTTGCACTATGGGGCTCTGTCTTCAACACCACATTGCCCTGCGGGCCACATCCCCCTGCCTGGAAGGAGCTTGCCGTGTCCTGTGGCTATGTGCTTGTGGCAGGTGTTCTCCTCCTGGCAGTCAGTCTGGGGCTCTTGCCTATGGGGCCTCCCCTGGACAGGCAGCCCTCCTGCAGCAAAAGGAGGACACGCAAGCTTGCAGGTGAGCTTCGTTTCTCCCCAGGAGGAGGAGGAGAAAGGCTCCTGCAAGAGTGCAAGGTGCTGCCCTGTCACGGAGGACAGCCAGCAAGCGGCATGGACACATGTGCTGCTGGGCCCACTCGGGTCTTGGGAAAGAGGTTACGAGGGTTTGTTCCTCCTGGGGATGTCAGCTCTGGGGTAGAACCCACACAGCCTAAAGGAGGGCTGGGTGGACATGATGGAGAAGCCAGCGAGTGCTGCAGCAGTGCAACAGTCCCAGGGTTTGGGAAACCGGCTGTGAGTGGGGGAGAGACTCATCTGAAAGCACCTCTGACCCCCAGGGGCCGAACCCCATGATCCTGCTGCTCAAGGTCCCACCAGGAGACTCCCTTCTTAGGAAAACCAGGGCACCAGCGGGAAAGGGCCAGCATGCTGCAGCTGCATTGCTGGAGAAAATGAGTGTGGGTTCAGCACTGCTGTTAGCCCCTTGTTTGCACCAGGCCTGCCTGGCTCAGCTGTGACC
>NW_010208355.1:0-17175 GCF_000695765.1 Mesitornis unicolor
TATGTGGACTAGGAAACCTGAGGGACCTCTCTTAAAAGTATTGTAATGTTGCAAGGATCTTTCAGTTTCTCTGTCCCAACCACTGGGCATAGGGAGTCCACTTGGGCAGGAGGAGCTCAAAGCGGTACCAGGCGCTTCAGCAGCATCTCCCACCGGGGCCAGCCTCCTGCCAGTGCCCAGCTCTGGGAGGCAGAGCAGAGACTGGGACGCTGGCCGTGCAGAAGGGACCAGAGGTCCAGAGTAACGCAGCAAGGAGCAGCGGCTGAGCAGGAGGCTGCAGAGCGAGAGAATGATTGATACTACATATTAAATTGCACATTGTTTTACACACCACCTTATGTGTTTGCATGAGAGGTTTCCTTTTGGTTCTATTTTTTTAAGCTTATTTTAAACCAAAACCATATTGTGTTGCTGTGTTGGCTTTTTGTTGTGTTTTTTTTCCTTCATTATTCCATTTTTCTCTTGTTAATAATGAACTGAATGGGTATAAAATCCAGGTTTTTTTTAACTTATTTTTTAAGCTGGCTTTATTGTAAATAGACTCTAGATCAGCAGTGTTTAGTTAGGAAATGCTCTACCGGCCGCACGGAACAAATGTACTTACTGTCCTGTGGAAAACCTGGGACGTTGGGCTGGCCCTGTACCTGTGGGCACAGGCGAAATGAGCCGTTCTTGCTTGCGGCAGCATGCTGGTGCTCCCTTCTGCATTAGCCACTGGCAGGAAAAGCTCCCAGCGGTGCCTTGGATGGACGCTCACACTTTTCCAAATCAGTGACAGAACTGGAAAACTTCCTCTCTTCCCTGCTCCGTGCCACATTCCCAGCTCTGCTGTGTGCAGGGGCAGTGGTGACCTTCCCTGTGGAAGGGCCGTGGTCCCTGCTCGCCTGCTGCTCCTGGGGCTGGGCAGACGAAGGCGCAGCTGCCTCACCCGGGTCTGTCTCTGGCATCTCTGCACAAATCCTCCTTCTGAAATCGGGCTCTGCCCCCCTCTCTCAAGGTCACCTTAGAAAACGGCATGGGGTGCCCTGTGCTCGCAGGCCTGTGGGGCAGGGGGTGCGGATGTGTGCCCTGGGCTGTTGTGAATCTGCTGCACGCTGGGATTTGTCAAGTGAGGCAACTGTTGGTGCCGAGACAGTTGGCTCCAAGCTGAGAAATGTCTGTCTGTGAGGACACTTTGGCTTCCACACCTGAGTGGGGCTCCAGCGTGGGAACAGAGCCCGGTGTGAAGCTGGGGGGGAAATGCACCCAGACTTTGAGCAGGAGCTTCCTCACAGCCCGGGCACCTCCCAGGGAACTGCCAGGTGCTGTTTCTCAGTGCAAGCACCAGAACAGAGGAGGTGACCGCAGGAGCGTGAGCAGGTAAGTCCTGGCACCTTCTCCCTCCCCATATTTGAGAGGGAGAAGCAAGTGCGTGGGGTGCCGGTCTCCTTTCCCAAAGGGAACGGCTGTCAGCACGTCAGTCGGTGCGCAGTGTGGATGAGCACAGCTGTGGGACTGGGCACGTGTGGACTGGTGAGGAGCTGCCCTGCACGGCCTGCGTCGCGAGCAGCCCAGCCAGGACCGAGCAGCTTCCTAGGACAGAGCACGGAGCTGCAGAAGGGATGCGGCAGAGGGCAGGAAGGATGCTGCTGGCAGTGGGACCAATCCTAAAGAAGCGAACTTTGGCAACGGATTCCTGTTTGGCATCTAGCCCCCGGCCCCGCTCGTCCTGCTCCAGCTGCTACGAATACCAGTCTCTGGAGAAGTGGAGTAAGTGAAACAAAAGTCCTTAGGATGCGAGTCACACCATTCCTGTCTTTATTTTTCTTTTCCTTTTCTTTTTTTTTAATAGCCTGTCTCCCTTTCAGCAAGTCACATGGAGAAGAATATGATGTACTCCATGGCATAGCTGACAGTATCGAATCGATCGTGACAACACTAGTTGGTTACCAGTGTTTCTTCCAAGGAGACATATATTTTTTAATAAACAGAGAGTTGCAAAGAACTCTGTCTTTGAGACCTTCTTGTAGAGTCCTTCATTGTGTGCCAGATCTGTTTTATTGGCACTGATCTTGGCGGCTGTTGATACGGTACCTCCATGGCAAACTGAGGAGTTGACGGTGGTTTAAAAATCTGGGTTTTTTTTTTTAGTATAAGGTGGTCACTGAGAACTTGCCTAAAAGAAAAAGCAAATTAAAAAAAAAAAATAAGAAAAGGAAGAGGAAGTGGACTTATTTACAGCTGTAACCAGGCCACTGAAAAGCTCTTTTGCTTGAGGAGTTGTAACACAGGTGGCATCTGGTCCGATGACTTGACACCGTGAATGTCTGTTGGGTCATTGCTTCAAGTGTAGAGCGCTTGCTTTACAAATGCAGCTCCAATAACAGGGTTCATGTGCTGCTACATAATTGTTCTTGTATTTGATGTAAAGACAGCAAAGTAAATACATAGTCCAGCTAATAGAGAGCATCATTTTACAGTTTACTGTGCTGTTTAGACATCAGAGAGAGGGAGGTTGCAAAGACAAGTGGTGCCTTTAAGTGCAGAGAACAGGAGTGTTCCCCGAGAGACACGTGTGGTTAATCATTACACATTCCTGCCCCAGTCTGCGTGGTCATTCAGCTGAGCTAATTGAAAGGTGAGAGAGTTTTCGAGTTTTAAAGCTGGAATGTTGTTTTTTCCTTTCAGACTGCACGCCAGAAGTCAAGTGAGATTTCAGGGGAACAGGGGCGTTGGATGAAGCATGGGCACGCAGTTTGCAGAGAGTTCACAGTTCATGAAGCTCATTGGAGAAATAAATCACAGTTTATAAACTCTTTTATCTGATCAGAGCAACAATCTTGTGGTGGTGGTGGTCTGCAAAGCACTGGAAGGTTAAACAGTTGCAAAGCAGATGCGATGCTGGCACTACCACTTCCAAAAATCAACTTGTTTCCCTCCCCAGTGATGGGTTTGGACTGAGGTTGATGTAAAGCAGCCCAGGAACCGCTGCCACGGCAGCTGCCAGGCTTCTCTGTCCAGTGGGCAGCACCGGGCTCAGTAACTGAGTGTGTGGACGTGCAGACGCTCCGTGATGTGTCCTGAGCAGATGTGTCAGCTCCAGCAGTGCCCCGTTAGGGTTCCAGCGGGGAGGGAGATGCGGGGTTATGTTCTCAAACAAATCAGGCCACTTCTTCAGGGCGGAGACAACCACTGGAAGAGGAACCCACTTGCTAAGAGAGCGCAGTTGGCATGAAGGGAAAGAACAGCTTCCTCTTTTGAAGCTTTTTAATGAGCTCTTTTTTCTGGCTAGGGACAAATTGCTCTGTGTGCCAGGACCTTAGGTACATACAATAGCAGAGTGTTGTCCTGTTGATGCTCCTGTCTCTTTGTGCAGTGGTGGTAGCGTGGTTCTCTTCTCTCCTAAGATGTCCTGCTACAGCTGCCCGCAATGGGCATGCCACTAATCTGCCCTAAGACACTGCTAGAAAATCAGGCCATAAGCTGCTTGTGCCATAGAGAGGCAGGTCTGTGCTTCTGGCTGTAGCTCAGGTTATTTAACTGACTTGGCCCTCATTAAGTAGAGGAGCACAAAAATCTGGGAGGCTACTGGAAGAGCAGTTTTAAAGGAATTTAATAATAGTTTTCTCAAGTTTTTTTCTCCCCAGTGGCACCTGAAGAGCTGTCTTAGCCACAGCGTGTCTTGCTAATGACGCTTGACAGCCCAGCCTCCAAGGCCTGCTGTCCTCTGCTGTCCTCAAGCTGTCACAGCAGGATTCGTGGCACTAAGGCATCTGCTGTGAAGCAGGCAATGTTACTGAGCTAAAGGTGTCTCTTTCCTTGAAGAATCCTCAGATTCTTCTTCCTTGAAGAATCTCAGAAACCGGGTGGTTTCTCTGGGTGCCACTGACAGCAGCAGCGGCTCCCACTGCTTGTTCTGCCTCAGCCTGTAAAGGCCCTGTGGTAGAGCTCAGGAATAAGAACATGTACGTAACCTCCAGCTGAACAGAATTATTTCTACTTTTGTCTTTGCATCCTGCTTGCCCATTTCCACAAAGGTACCTTCCTGGTCCTACCAACACACAGATCAACGTAGCTGAGCCTGCAGAGCAACAGGACACTCCACAGGACGCTTCACAGCAGGGGCACAGCTCCAGCAGCACCAGCCATGGCCACAGCACCCAGGATCTCGCTGTCACAGACACCAGATCCTGTCAACTTCGCAATACTTCCCTTGTTGCCACCCTCAGTAAGATTCACTCCTTCAGGGAGCCTTGTTCTTGCACTGCTATCCAGAAGCTGACACCAAGTGTGGTACTACAAAGCATGGGGTACAGTATGTGACTATGTGACGGTGCTGTGGGTGCCTTCAGGATGCACAACAGGCACAGGCTGGGACAGCTACACCAGCAGCTGGTTTCCAGCTTCAGCCATAGAGTGCAGAGTGGTACCTGGTACATACACCAAAAAAACAACCAACCCAAAACCAGAAGTCACTAATATTTGGTTTATTCAGACTATGAAAAGAAGACAGACATGGAGCATTGATAGAGAATGCAATACAGCTGGCTTTTTTAACTACTTCTTGGCCCTGACCACTGCTCTAAGCACACTGCTAAGCTCTTCCTCCAGAGCACTTTGGGCTTTCAGAAAGGACTACAACCAACGCAATGGAGCATCTCCCTGATGAGGAGCGGCTGAGGGAGCTGGGGCTCTTTAGTTTGCAGAAGAGGAGACTGAGGGGAGACCTCATTCATGGTTATAAATATATAAAGGGTGAGTGTCACGAGGATGGAGCCAGGCTCTTCTCGGTGACAAACAATGATAAGACAAGGGGTAACGGACACAAACTGGAACACAGGAGGTTCCACTTCAATTGGAGAAGAAACTTCTTCTCAGTGAGGGTGACAGAGCCCTGGCCCAGGCTGCCCAGAGAGGTTGTGGAGTCTCCTTCTCTGCAGACATTCAAAACCCGCCTGGACGCCTTCCTGTGTAACCTCATCTGGGTGTTCCTGCTCCGGCAGGGGGATTGGACTGGATGAGCTTTTGAGGTCCCTTCCAATCCCTGACGTTCTGTGATCCTGTGTGAACGTCTTCTTTTCTGTAGCCACCATCCTGCAGTCAGTGGCCCTGGCCCCTGTCTAAATAGGCTTCTGGTTCTAAGTAAAATGTCTTTTTAAATTTTAAAACCAATATGAAATGTCTTCATCTTAAACCAGATGATCTCATAGCTGAAAGGTACTGCTGTCTATCAGCCCTGCCTTCCGTGTAACGTTCGTGAAGAACAAGCAGCAAAGCACTTTCAGGTCTCTAGTAAGCAAACCTGAGGATCTGAAATGACTGCTAGTGTTCCTCAGGGCGCTTGAATGTTAAAGAAACAGAGAAAGAATGCACTTATAGCATGTATGCCTGGTCTGTCACACAAAATGACACAATATACCAACTTTACCTTGACCTGTCTTGTGGTGCAGCAGCCCTCACTGAAGAGCAATCAGTACAGATCTACCAGCTATGACATCTAAGCAGGCAACTGCTAGCTTGGATCTGTGCTTTTTTGTTCAAGCACCGCTTAAAATAAAATAAAGTAAAAATCTCCTAGACTAAGGTTCTGCTAGAACCCACAGTACTGGTCCCTCAAGCACTCAAAGGGCTTTATTGGAGCGCACTGTTGCTCCCACCCACCCCAGTCACCTTTGTTTCCTTCCAGACAAGGGCTGGGCACATTGGAAGTTGCACGGCCTTGAGCTCATACGCAGGCAGAATGCAACCACAACCTGTCCCCTGGAGTCAGGACACCAAGAGATGTCACGGAGCACATCTGTTCTACAGTAGAGAAAACAACACTCAGGGCATTTTTTTGCTGACTTCTGAACCTGCCAGTGAAACAGCCACAGTTGTACAGAGCTAATTATGTTTTGGAACCCCACACTGAACTTCAGGCAGGAGAGACCTCTTCAATCCAGCTGCAGTGAGATCCGTGCATTTACCAGCCTGTGTTTTCATGTGGCTTTGGGAGGATTTCATGCTGAGCTGTGGCTCGTGTGTTGCTGTTAGCAGTCGCTGCAGAAGAGTCAGAGATCACTCAGTGATCTACTCGTTAGTTTATTGAGTTCTAATCAGTAAATTTAGGTATGCAAAATGTTTAGTAAGTACAGATGGACTGGTGGTCAGTACTTTTTACTAAACTTAGAGTTAGTACAGGATACAGATTATCACTTAAGCTTACTATAAATATCTTAAATGTTACATGCATGTGAAAACTGTCTCTTACAGCCCATCAATGCCTGTGTCAGGCACGGGACCTCTCAGGCTCAAGGGGTGACACTGAGAAGCCCTGCTTAAGGGAGATCACTGCCACAGAGCAGATATTTACAGCCTGAAGTGGTTGGTTTGTAGTCAGGTTTTCTGCTGCGTTTCGGCCGCTTATCAGCAGAGTCTCCAGCCAAACCATTTTCTTGGGGCTTGGTGCCGAGTTCTCACTGGTAGCCTCCTCACACAATGGGATTAACTTTAATTTGGCCTGCTTGCTGAACATCTGCCTGGACCAAAATTCAGTCATTTCAAACAAGAGGAGTGCCTGTAAACAGCAGTGCCTCATCCAAGCTTTAGCACTTTCTGTGAGCTACATAGTACCTGCTCTTCTTTATCCTAACTAAATCGTGAAACTGGCAAACAGCTCTGAATTCTTGTCCACGCTGAAATGGACTGAAAACTAAACAATCTGATAAATATTTATGCAGCAAAGCAGCCAGAGGAGGTGCCTGGTCTTGGAATACTTCTGTTCTCATCGCCACTTAGTACTAAAATCAGGTATCTAAACCAACTTGTTACACAACAGCAGACACATCTAATGAGAAAGTTTTTACTTCTAACTCCAGAAATTTATATAGAATTTATAGCTTCAGAGAATGAAAATTATTCCCTAGAGGAAAACAATTACATTTATTCAATAAACACTTCCTAAAAAGTACATTAACTTAATTGCCAACACAAAGGAGATCCTGGTTTCTTTTCCACTGCTCCCATGACCCCATGCCTTCGCAGAGGTAACGGCCTCTTTCATTCAGCAGAGCATTTCCAAGGGAGACTGCTGTCCTCCTTTATCTTCAGTTGTGGGCATCACTATTCTTCTTCATTTGGAAGAAAGTCTTTTACTCTGTCCAATTTGTCCAGCACCTCACTATAAACACCAATCATCTGGAGAACACAAGGACCACAGTTGTCAACAAGGATGGATAAAGCTGTATAATTCAATCACTCTTGTACCATTCAATTAGATCATACCACAAAGTGACAGGGAGCAGAAGCAAGGGAATAGGTGGGAGACTACCACCAGCTTCTAAACCTAAAATTTCAGAGCGATGTAAAGATTTTGGCACGGTGGTTTTAAAAAGAAGTTGAATCAGTGTAACCTAACAAAGGTGGTTTTATTTATACTGACATAAAGCGGAGTTCAAAGCTGAGTCTCACATCAGTGAATAAACCAATTCACAAAATCACAGAATGGTTGAGGTTGGAAGGGAGTGATCTCAATTCTTATTGTCTTCACTGATGTAACTTGAAATGGTATAGAAGTTGCAACCAGCTCTTGATTGCCCAGCTCGTGCATAGGAGAATGAACGACAACTGCACACACCAGCAAGGCTGCGCCGCGCTGCGATCAAGGTAGGAGCACCCGCCAAAACCTGCAGAGGTGCTTACTTGTGACAGAGTAAGAAAAAGCGTCATTGCCCTGAAATTTCTCTCTCACAGGAAGTGGCAAAGCTACACCTGAAAAGATGAGCTTCAATGATTTTACTCACATCAGCTTAAACCCTATTTATAAGACATTCGATTATACTGGAAAACAAGCTTCAAAGTATTCATACAGCAGCTGATTTAAGTAAAATGGTACAGCACCTTCACAGAATCACAGAATCGCTCGGTTGGAAAAGCCCTCTGAGATCATCACGTCCAACCGCTCCTGTCTACCCCCTAAACCATATCCTTAAGTACCTCATCTACCCGCTCTTTAAACACATCCAGGGATGGTGACTCCACCACCTCCCTGGGCAGCCTGTTCCAGCTTCTGACGACCCTCTCAGTAAAGAACTTCCTCCTTATCTCTAACCTGAACCTCCCTTGGCACAGCTTGGTGCCGTTTCCCCTTGTTCTATCCCCCATCACCTGGGAGAAGAGACCAGCACCCACCTCTCCACAACCTCCCTTGAGGCAGTTGTAGGTGGTGATGAGGTCTCCCCTCAGCCTTCTCTTCTCCAGGCTAAACAAGCCCTGTTCCCTCAGCCGCTCCTCATAAGGCTTGTTCTCCAGAGCCCTCCCCATCCTTGTGGCTCTTCTCTGAACCTTGACTTCAGTGAAAGCAGGAAAGGGGCAAGGGTTCTCCCTTGGCCACAGACAGAAGTTTATTTCTAGTCAGCCATCTACATGATCCTACCAGTAAAAGGACACATTACTCTTTCCACTCTCTATCAAAACTTTTCTGGCCTCACTTTGACAAAATCTTTTAGCACCAAGCTCCCCCAGAACACTTAGGTACCATGCTTCTCCTTTAAAGGTCATAGTCCTTTAACCAAACTAGGGTTTTTAACTGGGTTTCTTCACCCATATCCATATCTCACATCAAGGCCAGAGATCCAATCCCACATCCTCAAATCTATCTCCTTATACTTACATGGCCTTCATAGCTTTTCTTCAGAGATCCTAAGTGATTGAGGAAACGCATTCCTAATCCACACCACCGCTCAGCTTCCTTATATTTACTAACGGTGTACTGAAATATTCCTGTATTCCAGGCTCTTGTCATCAACCAAAGGATCTCCATCTCTGGGTAAGCATCCTGGAGTAGCAAACAAGAAGCAGCAGCTCATCAGAAAACAGACTCTTCACTTTAAACCTGACAAGTCAAGGGTGCATTAGAGTTTAGTTTTAGAGTAGGAAAACAGTTGGGGTTTTGTTTGTTTGGGGTTTTTTTTCTTCTAAACAAAAGGCAGTTCTTTCAGAGACATCCTGTACTTCACAGTTCATCGGCACTACTGTCCAACAGCTTATTTCCAACATGGGTAAATCATGTTGCAATTACCTATTGGTAGGTCAGAAAATACAGTCCTGTGGGACTGGGAACGATGCTAGACTGAAAGTATGCTTTCCATTTCTCTATGTGCTGTGGCAATGGCTTGCCAGAGTGAAAGCTGCCCTTACAACTGCAGAACAGAAGCCAGAGCACCCAACAATACTTTGAACCTGGTGGGGAACTGACTCAGTTGGGGAAGGGAAGGCCACACAATTCTTTATCCATCATGCAAATCCTTAAGGAGAGGCTGGAAGGACTTATTTTCCCTCTTCCATAGATTCTTCTCATCTTAAGTAAGAGGGGCCAGAGTAAATATCTGAACTGCAGCATCCATTTAATCCATTTCATAACAGGAGATATAAATCAGGAGTGGTGTACCAGCTTTCTACCTGCTAACGTGCTTCCCCAGTGACCTTTTAGCATGGTGCCATTAGTACCGGCTGCCATGAGCAAGACTGCAAAAGATGGCCTTCTGCTGTGAAATTTTGCTGATATGAGTATCAGTCCACATTCACATCTCATTCACAATCCTCAACAAGAACATGATCAGTTATAGATGACCACTTTGATGAAAAGCAGGCACAAATGTGGACACATTCTTTTTTTGGGAAGTCAGGAGCAGCGTATCTTTATGTCACTTTTATAAAAGAAGGGACGTTCAGCCCTGACTAAACAAACGCCCATGCAGTGGAATGAAGCTATGAAACACAGGATTGGTGTCATTAGTCCTGAACAGGAATATTCTTTACCTGGTTTTTACCTATGAAACTGTAAGTAGAAATGTCCAACTTCCTCAGTACAACTGCCTTCACTGAATGGCATTACTCTTCAGGACCAAGAAGAGCAGCAGAAATGCTTACTGAAGGAAAGATTTTACTCTCCATAGACCTGTCCTTACAGAAACAAGGCACACGGTGCCAGAAGTACTGACAGATCAGGTTTCAGGTCATTTGGAAAAAATTGTAACAGAGTAAGTTCCTAAGTACATTTAACAAAACAGAGAAAAAAGCAAGATTGGTATCCAAACCGATCTGGAAAAGTAATCTGCATGTAAAATATATATATATTCAGTGTAAGAATCTAGAAACCAAGAGAAGGAAAGATGGATGTTCTTGTCCAAGACGTTTCTAAAATAGGCACTGAAAATTTGGTCTTAAATATCTCTAAAAAAGCCCTCACAAATCCAGGGAAATTTATAATTCAATCATGAATATCCAAGGGGCATTTCTTTTGAGGTAATTTCACTGTATCTTTTACTGAAGTCGTCTTAGCTGCTCCACATACAACACCATATCATGTTCAGTCTACTAATTATTCTCAGTCTGATGAGAAGTTTTAAAAAATGTGCTCAAGATTATCTCCAGGCCTCTTGATCTCCTGTTCAACTTACTGTGCTGCTGACTACGCTCAGAGCATCTTCGAAGTAGTACCACACCTCCTGCAGCACACAGGCATCCAAGTCTGTTAATCCAGTCGGCAACAAAAGATTAATCAAACTATGCAAGCATTTGCTGAGAATTGAAACAGAGCAAAAGAGGAAACATTAAATAGCATGTGCACAAACAGCTACTTTTTAGTATCAGCAGCACACTAACGTGTCTCTGTGACTGTCAGACGTGTCCACCTTGGTGCTTACTGCACTCACATTCCTATAGCAGAAAGATAAGTTTTCCTAGTATCAGATCTCAATCATACAAACTATGCAAAAAAGAGCCAAGAGCAGCAGGTACTTAAATATTTTCATTGCTGGTCTCTAAAGTAACATAGAATGAAAAACAGAGTATTTTCTAGGGTGCTAAACATGACAGCAGGGAACAAGAACTAAGTTAGAAAATCAGTAATAAATACATGGGTTTTGAAAACAGGTCTGTCTTTCTCAGTGTGAAGTGAGAAAGGCAATACCAACAGTTGCCTTTGCCCAGTGGTTATTGCAAGGGACTTGGAAAGGAGGAAATAAATCCTTTATGGGTTACAAATGAGCGAGAAGGACACACATCAAGTTGTTCTTCAGATTTCACGAGGTACAGCTGTTACAGAGCCAGTTAGCAAGCAAAATAAATCACGTAGGTACTATGGCATCATATCACTAACTTACAACTCGTGGCTTTCTTCTGAGCCCTTAATTTCTCGTCACTTCATTATCTTTGAAATATCTAATTCACTACTGCAGGTTAACACTTAAAATTAACACCTTCCTCGCAAGAAACAGCCAGAGACCTCTTCTGGATCCAATTTTAATGTGCCTTCATCAATAGATTCATTTATTGGAAATAGGACTGTTTCAGAAAATATGCAAAGTAAACAAATGGCAGTTAACACATCTATTAGACAGTCATACTTGAGAGGTACTTTGGTTGGCCAGCGGGAAGTAGAACCTCACACATAAGCTAAAATCCACTTTTTAAAAAATTGCAGGCTTTGTCCCGTCAGCATTTCCAGCAAAGCTGTGTGATAACACTAACCTAAATTTCACAGCATCGATGACAGTCTGCTTTCTGTGAAGGTTTAGTGCGCTCTTGAGAGCTTTCTTACACAGCACAGGATACCGAGCTGGAGATTCCATTGCTAATGCTTAAAAGCAAAAGAAAACAGAGAAGAAGAAGAAAATTACTGGAGCCAGACTTTAATCTCATTGGTCACTAAAATAAACTACAGCATGTTGCCAGATCCCTTGCGATAAACAACTGAAAAGAGATTTGTTTAATGCCTGGGCTGGTCACAAGCTAGTGCTTCTCTACTGCTTTCTTACTGTGTACATCATCCATGAGGACTACAAGGCAGAAACACGGTAGACTTCATGATTTACAAGTACTGTCACTGCTGTTTACTGCTGGTGCAGTAACCCAGAAATACTGAGGGGCAGGGGTGAGGAGGCAGTCTAAAGTATTGGTTTGTTTATCTCCTTGAACATGAAAATCTAGATGGAAAAAATAGGCAGGAGTGGGATGTCAGTATGGTGTTTCCAAGCCCAGGCGTGTACTCTCTCTTGACAAGGGAGATAACTGTTTATTAAATCCTACAGAATCCCCTCTGAAGATTTGCCTTGGTAGTTCTAAATTTTACTCACCTTCCCTGGATCCTACTCTAGATTCTCAAGGAAGTGTGACTAGAAGTTTGTGATTAAAGTGTGGTATAGCCTAAAAGTGCTATTTACAAAGGAACTACACTAACCAAGTTGAAAATGCCTATCTATCCAAAGTGCAAATCCAAAAACTTCTGTACTGGGGCACGAATCAGCTAGGGTCACGGTCTGGCCTTTGTCAGTTTGGAGCTTGTAAACATTTATCTGAATAATCTTCTCCAGACTCACAACCTATACAGATGTCCCCAGGTCTAGAAATGGAAGGATGTTGCAAATTTCTGGTTCATCATCCATGTAATACAGTATTACAAAATACAGATCTCCTAATGTTGCTGAGAATCTAAGCATCTTTGCTTCAGGACAAAATATATATGGTTAGACTCATTTTCTCATGCTGCACAATACACGATAATCCTGGTCACAGGAAAGAGCAACAAAAGCTGGTTTTCATGACCTGAAGAATTACAAAAGTACAAATGCAGTCCTTACATGCAAGGATTTCTAGCGTCTTGACCTCTATTTGTGGTTGCTCCCATACTGACTCCATCAGGCTGTGGAGTGTTGGATCATTCAGTTTAGATCTTGCTTCAAATTCATAAAGCAGCAGCAATGTGTCTGTTGGGTCTTTAGCAAAATCTCCTACAGAAGAGAAAGAATTGCCTGTACATAATGATTCATTTCCTTAAAGCCACATGGTGTACCATAAGGTACACATTTTGCTTCCAACAAGCAGAAAAACCATTAAGGCAGAGCAAGTGGAACTCTGAAGCTGTCTCAGACAGAAACCACAGATGTCCAAACCATAAACCCTACCAACCACCATGCCTTCCCCCCACCTCCCCCCCAAATCAATCAATTAATGAATTAATTAAAAAATTCTGGACCATCAGTAATTGGCTGAATTCATGCAACCCTCCTAGGCAAGGTAATAGCTACTAGGGAAGGCATTTTCATAGACAGGTTAAAAGAGATAACAGAAGGCCACCAACTCAGAAGTCTTTCATACTTTTAAGTGCCACGACCTTCAAATTTTTCTATAGGATTTTTCCCCTTTCTGGTAGAAAAGCCCTCTGGAAATCCTTAAAACACAGAAGAGGGGTAGGAGAACAGTAGAACTGCTAGGAAGGTGTAAACCTGATACAAACGCCAAACAGTTCTTTACTGAACTGTCACAAAGACCTTTGTTTTTACAGACATTTTAAAAGACATTCTCAGCTTCCTCCACAGCAACAGACTTGTCCAGACATTGGCCTAGGTCTACTGAAGAAGTAAAGGAAGCACCATGCCACAAACCTCTGCAGGAGAAACTCCAATATGTCCCTGTCCTGAGATAATCAACCCCTTGGGATTTTAAGGATGGAAAAAATAAAAGGGAAGAAGTCTTCCTGAATTATCTTGCCTTCAGTGCAAAAGGGCAAAGAGAATCCCAAATTCAGACCATATAATGAACCTTTCATTCTGAAATTTTAAGGGAAAAAATAACCCTAGCAAGTAAATTTCTTGACAAAAATTAAATACTAATGCATCTTACAACAGAAACTCCACAGTGTCCCAAACCTGTAACTGAAAAGGAACGGGACCACGGGCCAGGCAAAGAACACATAATGGAATTTTTCTACCAACAACTACTAAAAAGTGAAGCATGCATCCTCTAGGCTAACAGGCACTCAGCATCTCAGCTGTCAGCTGAAAGCACGCCAGTCTCCAGTAATATCTGATCTGAACTGACATGGAACAGGCAGGGAACAGAGGTTGGGCTCAAAGCATGGTAGCAGGACTTCCTGTGTTCTGAAATGCCTTATATGGGAAGAGGCTAGTGAAACCATTAAAACAGTGCAGGAGCAACTCCACGCTAGAGCAAAAAGCTTGGAGTTTCTTAACATTTAAAACAAGTCAACCCAACTTCACTCTGAGAGATTGTTCTATACTTCACAGCACTTACACAATAAAAAGTCTGCAGTGACATACAACAAACAGCAGCTGGCTTTGCCAATTCTCTTCTCATATTGCCATAGATCTGCTTCAACACTCTTCAGCTGCGACAACAATTCCACATGCCTTGTATTTTTCATGAATACAGTCTTGGGAGTTACAGGTGCTGAACAGACACACTTTGTACCCTACCTGTTAATTTCAGAACTTTCCATATCTCCTTGCATGCCTGGATATGTCGAAGAGCCTGAGTCAAAAGCTCCATCTATTTTTAAAAATTTAAGACGTCATTTAAAAGCAAAAGGAATATACATGTCACAACTAACAGGATCTTTTACCTAACTATAAAATAAATTAACAATCAGCCTAATTAGTACATCATCTACACCAGCTACTGGCTTTTGTTGTCCTTTCCTCTCTTTTTCAAAGACCTCCACATCTCAGACAAAGCCTCTTCACACCGAGTGCTCCATTGGTCCATAAAGAACCATATGGGTTGCTATAAAGCATCATTTATTTTAGCTCCCAAGCATAAAACAGAACTATGAAGCTGACAGACCACTAAATCCCACAACATAAATTGCTGTGCGTTGCTCTCCACAAAAGCAAGCTTCTACAACTATCACTGTACAGCAGACTTCCGTACTTCCTTCATGACCAGTCCATTTTCCTTAATCTTCTTACTACAGTAAGTACAACACCCCCCAAAAAGGATGTATGCATTTTAAATAAATAAATAAATAGTAAGCTTTATCACCACCATATTGGTAACTACTGTCAGCAATGGCATAATCCTAAAGATGCAGTAGTTATCTCCCTGACCAACCCATGTTTAGCAGCAGACTCCTTACCTAATATATAAGGTAGACTGAAATTCCTTTAAGAGAAGGTACTGCCATCACCCTTTGCTGATATAAATCTGTTCAAATCCACTGAAGTCAACAGAACTGATTTACAGAAACCCAACATTTACAGTAGTCTGGATAGCATTGGGTGCACTGATTCTAATTAACTGTGAAAGGTTCCCACGCTTACGTTCTCAATATCCTGTTCTGAGTGAAACAACTAAGATTTCAAAATCAAAAGAAAATAAACCAAACACTACACTGATACATACAGTATCGGTTAACAGCAATGCCCTACCTGTTCAGAAGGTGTTACTTGTTTTCTCCCCAATTCCAGATCAACTGCAGCTGCCATTAGCAGACATGTCTTCTGAGCAATTAGAACAGCTTTGTCAGAAGGACAAAACTGGGACAACTGACACCAAAAAATAGGAAAAGATCATGAGAATTCTGCAATTTGCTCATGAAGAGATGATTGCTGAGTCTCCACTATGACACTTTCAGTAATCAGTCATCAATAGTACTTATTGCATTTTTACTTGTTCAGTTACACAAGATTATTTGTATACAATGTGTAAAGCTGTGTTGGAATCCCCTCTCTACAAACATACAGAACTGTCAGTGCTGGTAGAAGTTCTGTATGGAGATTAGGACTTGAGTACTTAACATGTCTGTACTAATGGTCCAGTTTGCAAATATCAGAACCCATTTATTTTAGAAAGTTCTCGTTGAAGTCTAAGTTTCTTGTGACATTTTAAAGCAACAGTAAAGCATGATGATAATGCTTACATGTTGTATTACAAGTCAATCTCCTTCTGACAAAATTGCTCCATCTTCAGAGCACATAAGTATGTCTCCAAGGAGATACCTAATACATGGATGTAGCTTCTAACAGAGCAAGGCAGATGGCAATGCTCCTCAATGAGAGATACTATTCCACAAGTGTACATACCTTGAAAGACAGTAGAAAAAAATCCCTCATCTTTTCAGGGCAGCCTCTGGACTGTACAGCTAAGTTCCAAGCTAACAAAGACATTAAAAAATTGAGACTAGAATAAAAATCTTCAGCGTTACAGATATGCTCATCTAATCTGCAGTGAGATTGGCTGTTGGCAGTTCACATTTGACAATTCAATTTCTTAATCAAAATGTTAACAACAGCAAGAAATACCAGTGATATTATCAGTGATTTGTTAAAATAGCTTGTTCATGCTTCCAGATTTTGTCTTAATAATTTCATCACAGCCAAGTAGCCATGCTACCACATACCCTGCCCACAAACGCTTGAATTGGAAGAAGCATTTTCCTATGTTAGTAAACAAAACTAGTATCTGAATAAAAGTGTTGAATATTCCCAAGATAGATTTTTTATTTAAAAGGGAAAAAATCTCACAACATTTTGAAACATTCTCTGTTTTACCCCAGCAGGGTAAATTACACATGGCAATTATACACAAAATTCTGATTAGTAAATGGATGAGCTATCTAAAGACAATCAAATGATTTATGTATGAGAATCTGACCCAATTAAACATCTAGATTCTACAGTGATTTTGTGGATTCTTTCATGTCAATTTGTTTCCTAGGACATGTTTTTGTAGTCTCTCAGTTGTTTATTCTATGAGTGAGAACGCTGCACTGGAAAGATCTGCACCACAGATTCCATTTTGATCTCTGCTGCTTCTCTCCCTCCTTTGATGCTCCTAATTGGAGCATGGCATAGGGAGGACGTGTGCAAATCTCATCAAGGCAGATGTCTTCTGTTACTGATTTCAACTATTTACTCTCCTGTATGCCCTGGCAAAAGCAAGAATCCAAAAAATTGCATCAACCTGATACCCTAACACTTACATTTTTATATATAGACAGCAAATGCACTGACTCCTTTACCAAAACACTGTTCATCTTAGAATTTTATTTCTGTAACAGAGCCTTGGTAGTGAAGGGCTAACTAAGATTAAAATGGTGAACTCTGACGAGTTGCATCATGGACACACACAGCAATTCCTGTGGTGAAGGAATAATGTACCAGCTATCCCATCAGTCAAACAGACCTTGTGTGAGTATTTGCCTTGATAATGACTTAAAACATGAGCCGTGTCAGATAGTTTCAGAAGACAGAAAATGCAGCAGAACTTTAAGACTAGTTAAGGCAGCAACTGACAAAGTCACAAGTTTTATAAATCTACTAGATCTTTAAACACTTCTTTCTTACCTTAAGGTCTGGCTAAGTGGGAATTGAGGAGATTCAGCTTAGATTTTCACAGAATCACAGAATCTTAGGAGTT
>NW_010208356.1:0-46353 GCF_000695765.1 Mesitornis unicolor
CTCTGCACTTTCCCTTGTTATATTTCATTGATCCAATCTTCTCTGAAAGATGTCCAAATTAAAACTTTTTTTAAAAAGTACTTCAGGAAATGGTTTTTAGCTGGTCTGAGCAGCAACTGTCAGAGACTTTGCCAAGTGCTGCTCAGAAAGACTCCTGGTAGCTGTAGGAATAAGGGTGTCCTGTTTTCTTTTCCTGCCTGGTAGGTGCTGAACAACATCCCTCTGTCTGCAGTTCTTGATGTATTTTTCCAACTTGCCTGGAGGCCACTGACACTGTGAACCATGAAGTGCTACCACAGCTCTACTTTAAGGTTTCTGTCCCAGTGGTAATGCTCACAACCCCTGTGCTGGTCACTTTTAGATAAAGCCCTCTTTTTTTCCCCTGTCTGATGTAACACCCAGGCACTGATCCCTTCATCCTTGAGTTTCATGGAGGCATCTGCATAAACAATTTTGCAAGATGAAGGTCCATGCCTCATGTAATCAGTGATGGAAACTGCTTGCTTTTCTAACAGCGAGAGTTTGGATAAGGGTTGAGTAAAGTACCATTAACTTAAAATGTTCTACTGTTAGTCATCCTGTCATAGCCTCCGTGTTAAGAGTTGTATTTAATAATCTAGCCTCTGCTCCACTCCTGCTTTAATCTTTGCTCGAAAATGGAAGCCTCTTCTGATAACTTTGAAATTACAGAAGTATTACACCCATCTTTCAACATTCTCTCCCTTTCGGGAAAGAGGGAAGTAGCTGGCACATTTGGACTCTGCCCTTGAAGATAAAGATGAGCGTGTTAATAAATCGGAGCCTTTAAGTCACTTCCTGAGGGGCAGTCGTCTGCTGAGCCTTCTGGGGCTGCTCAGCAGTGAAGCGAGAGGAGGAAGATAAGAGGTTGATTGTAGTGGGCTGTTTGGAGCATGCAGAGGCCGTGCAGTTGTACAGCTGCACGTTTCATCAAATAATAATTTCCTTGATATACGATCATTATTAAGTACAAACATAATGACTCCAGTAAAACAACTGAGTCTCCTACATCTCTCCTGTCGTCTCTCTGCAATGTTGTATCAGAGAATACATTGAGTTGGAAGGGATCTTTAAAGATTACCTTGTCAATCCCTCTGCAGTGAGCAGGGACATCTGGAACTAGATTTCACCACCCTCATAGCAAAGAACTTCCTGATGTCTAATTGAACCCTGCTCTAGTTTAAAGCCATTACCCCTTGTGCTATCACTACATGCCCTTGTAAGCAGTTCCTCCCCAGCTTTCTTGCAGGCTCCATTCAGGTACTGGTGGGTTGCTGTAAGGTCCCCCCCAGAGCCTTCTCTTCTCCAGACTGAACAACCCCAACTCTCTCAGCTTGTCTTCGTAGGAGAGGTGCTCCAGCCCTTTGATCATCTTTGTGGCCCTCCTCTGGACCTGCTCCAGCACTTCAATGTCCTTTCTGTGTTGGGGACTCCAAAGCTGGATGCAGTACTCCAGGTGAGGTCTCACCAGAGCAGAGTAGAGAGGCAGAATCACCTCCCTTGCCCTGCTGACCATGCTTCTTTTGATGCAACCCAGGATGTGGTTGGCCTTCTGGGCTGTGAGTACGCATTGTTAACTTGTGTCCAGCCTTTTGTCCACCGGTACCCCCAGGTCCTTTTCCTCAGGGCTCCTCTCCATCACAGCATCCACCAGCCTGCATTGGTAACAAGGTGCAGGATGCTGCACTTGGCCTTGTTGAACCTCATGAGTTTCACATGCGCCCATCTCTCCAGCCTGTCCAGGTCCCTTTGGATGCCATCCTGTCTCTCTGGCACGTCAACCACACCAGTCAGCTTGGTGTCATCTGCAATGATGAATGACAAGCAAGCATTGAAAGAAAATAATCTATGCCTTTATAGGGGACTCATTGTAGCATCGTCCTCCACAGGCTTTGTTTAGTTATTTTACATGAAGGTTTTTGGTCTTTTACAGGCTTAGGCAGGAACAGGGAGAAGCAGGGAAGGTGAGGGAGAAAGCACGTTTGCCTTGCAGAGTTGCCTTTTACTTATGAGAAATAAGGCTGATGTTATCACCCACTTTCTCATCAAATTTGACAGGAGCGTTTTGTTAAGCCACTTTCTCTGAGTGGGAATTCTGATGAACACAGCTCTCATCTCTGGTTTCGAAGTATTACTTTACACCGTTCCCAAGCGTTGTTTGCCTTAATGGCTGAATTATTGTAGTATGTCAGAGAAGCAGATATTTCACAGCCTCATTTTATAAACTGGGAGCCCAAGGCACAGTAGTTTAACTTGTGTGGCTGTGAATGGAGCCCAGGTTACCCACCCAACATACTCTTGGCTCGATGAGAAGTTTGCTAAGATGGCGTCAGTATTCCTCTTCAGGAAATTACAGCTGCTGCAGACTGTCATGACGTTTTGCTAAGGACCTGCTTGTAAGTGAAGTGGAGATGGGCAGTGCTTTTGGCATACTCCTGATGTATTTCTGTTTCAGATGCTCTTTTTGCCACCATGGCTGTCGGTTGATAGCACTGAAAAAGGAGTTGTCCCCTCTTGGTCTTCTGCCCGCCTGGCTCAGGGCTCTGGCCTTGAGTAGGTGGGCAGTTGGTCACTTATGGAGCTGCTCTTCTTTAAAAGATAAACCATCAATTAAGGAGGCTGAAGGAGGTTTTGTATGACTGTAGCATAACCCAGTGCAATAAACTTCTTAGCAGATTTGGAATACTCAGCTGCAGTGCCCATACCAGGACTTGCACACACATTGCTGTTGTTTGTAAGATCCATCTCTGTTTGCAGACTGCACATTGGCCACCCGCTCCTTCTGCGAGTAAACTACTACTGCAACATTGAACAGTGATTTATATAAAGCAGACGCTGCTCTTGTTCACTCAGGCTGTCTGGCTGAGGTAGGGTAAAAGAGGCAAATCCAAACTACCGTTCCGTGTTATGTTTGGACGTTCTCAAATCGCTGCTGTGGTACAAAGTGGTTCCCTTCTGCCAGTTTGTGTAGCCAGCTGATCCCAGGCTTTGGAAACCAGAGCATCCGTGCAGTTCTGCTGGTGGGAACCAACCTTAGCAGAAACCTGCTGGCAGTGGGGATGGATAAACCCTTTGCCCCACTCGTGTTCCTGGAAGGACTGCTGAGTGCATTGGTAATGGCCATGGTGCTCCAGATCAGTAAATCAAGGGATAGTTAGAGGCCTATCTTTTTTTTTTTGCCTTCTCAGGGAGCATTTTGCTTCTTCACAGATAATATAGCTGGGAACAAGAAGGTGAAGCTCTGTCTAACTTCAGTGCTATTGCAGGACTTAATACTTTGAGGAGGAGCAGTAGGATTCAGGCATGGTAGGAGATGGGCTGGTACTGTCCTTCCTTCAGTCCAGTGGCTGGCTGATCTTTAGCAAGGGATTGCTGAGGCACCCCCAAAACGTGAATTGTTTTGGCATATCTGAGAAAGTGATCCTTTCCAAAGTGCTGCTGAAGCACTCGTAGCAGCGTGTGTTGGTGGGTCCCCTTTGCTGGGGCAGAAGCTGCTGGCACACAACAGCGTTGTAAGTCTTGTGGCAAGAGACTGTGGGGAACTCTTAAATGGCCCTACAGCAAGGGGAGCAGAGAGGGCAGCTGGAAAGACTGTACAGGGGATGTACCTTTGCTGCAAGTGTTGTGTTGATATTTTGTACTGCAGAAACCTCATTTTCACAGCAGTTAAACTCAGTTTATTCTGAATTCAGCTTTTGTAAACTCAGTTTATTTTTCAGTAAAGTCAGTTTATTGATTGTAGTGACTGACTTTGCAGAGGATCAGGAATCCTTTCCTGTCGTAGCCATTTGGAGGAATTGTGTCTGTTTTTAGGCAGATTGAATTTATCATTTAAGTGCTGTTTGGAAGGGATTTAAGCGCTGTAGGGAGGGCTGAGCAGCACCTTTCTCAGGGAATGGTTGGCAAGAGCCGCTGCTTCAGGAGTTCAGATCACCGCAGTGACCCTCGCCAGCCCCGGCCCCACTCCCTGCAGCCTTCCCTGGGTCTTCGCTGACTGAGCCAGGGCGCTGGCTCAGCCCTCCCAAACTTTCCAGCAGTTCCCCTCATTCACCATCCCATTTAGCAAGTGCCTAAACCCATTTTTTGCAACACTTTGTTTTCAGAAAGGGCATTGAAAACTTCTCAAACCCATTTTTCCCCTTTTCCTTTGCTTCGTTAGTCTTTATTCACAGAATAAAATGAGCACCTCCTACTTCCATGGTCTTGTAAACGTTTGTAGAAAACATGAAGTTTCAAAAGGTGGGAAGAACCAGCAACCCCCCCCCACATCCCCAGCCAGCGTTTTGGTTTCTTTCCATGGAATAGCCTTTTTCTTCTAGGCTCTGTTTAATTTTTTGGGTTTTCTTTTAAACAAGCACAACTATCAATGTCTAGGCCTAATTTTGTGTAGCTGTTCTGCTGACCTCACCATCCATCTGTACTGTGCATTGAGGGGATACTTTTATACTTTGGTTATTGGGGTTTAAGTTAAAATTTTATTACTTAGCAATTTAATATTAATAGTAACTGACCCTTGTTTCCTTGTCTGCAGGGCACATGGTGCCTTACTTCCTATTTATTGTTCTGAAATGACTCTTCCTTTTTTCATGTAACGGGCTTAGGAAAGCAGTGTCATTTAACCACTGACAGTCCTTAATATTCCAGTATTTCAGTGAGTTTCCAACCTGAAAAACCTGCCTTTTGCTTAAGTTTAATTGGGAGTCGTGCTGGTGATGGCCATGGAAGTTTTTGGTTCATTTCCTCATCTCCGCTGTTGGAGCTGTGCTGCACTAAGCTCTGAGTTACTTTTATTTGGCAAGGGCTCTAAAGAAAAATGCCTGTGTTTTGGGACAGAGACCCACTTTTTATTGTGGGCATTGTCCTCTTCCTCCAGTTGCTTTCTCGCTGTTGCACGTTTCCCCATCTGTGTGTATTTATTTATTGCTTTCCGACTTCCCAGAGTCTATCGCAGCTTGTGCAAGTGCAGCGTCGCCGGCAGCGATGGGTGCGGGTCCAGGCTGGAGCCCGTCTGCTCTTCCCAGCCACCCGTATGTAGCTCCAGTGTTAGCAAATAATGTTATTTCAAAAGCCCCTTATGAAAACATGAGTAATTGGGCAAGTCACAAAGGACTTTCTGTTGATCTTTCTGAACAATGGAAAATACCAAATAGCCACAATTTGTCCCAGTTATTTGGTGTCTTTGTTCCAGAGCCATTTCGTGGGCACAGGATTTAATTCTGCAAAGAATCCGGGAAGATGGTGACTTATTTTCATGCTTAAAGAAAAAAAATATTCAGGTTTCTTTACTAGGAAAATATTTTTTACTTTTACAATGCCATTTTTAAAGCCTAAGGAACGTATTCTACAAGTCTACGGTTATTTTAATAATCAAATGAGACTTATAAATAGATGTTGGTATCTTTGCCACTCCAGAGAATACCACAGTTTGGAAAAGCTTTGTACAAAGGTTGATGTTTGTACCCCGAGAACAGTAGATTTGGTTTGCAAATAGGAACTAAGCAGTTATCAAAACTAATGCTCACCAAAACAAAATTATATTGAAATTTAGTAGGCTGATCAAAGTAGGTGATGCTGATTAAAGCGGAAATGGAGGAATGTGTGCTTTTTCAAGGGAAACCTTCAGAGGAGGAACACTTGCAGAAAATTATTTTTGCTGTCCTGCAGCCGTCAGAGAGCGGGAGGAGGGAGGGCATAGAGCAAAGAGCGCCACCTTCTGGCAATGAAATGAAACCATATGCGTGATTTGGGATGGCAAGTACGTGTGATGCACCGAGGGTGTGTGTCAGTGAGGTATGAGGCAATATGTAGGATTAGTTACATATTCTGGAGGAGCAAATTCCTTTTGAAGCATTGGGTCTAAAGAATCAAGATATGGGAAAACTGGTTCGAATCCAATCCAGTTCCAAGATTTGTTTCCAAAATGTAGAAAGAAACTCTCCATAGATGTCCACTCACTTGCCAGCTTTGTTTCTTGTCTTTTGACAGCTCAGACTTTTTTCTGTAATTCTTCTGCCAGGGAGTTGGGCCTCATGGCACATAAGTTTGCTGGGCAGAACTGTGTTTTAACCATGTTTAATTGTTCAGTTCTGGTCTCTGGATGAAGAGGAATTAACCTCTTCCCAAGGTGGTAGATATCTCTGGGGTCTGCCTGGTTAATAGCCAGGTTGATTTTACAGTTATTACGAATCTGGTTTACAGATACTCTGAAAGATTTGGCACCTGCCTCCTGGTCAACATGCCTGCACCACAGGCAGGAATCTCACCAGGGGTCTCACCTGCCTTGTGTTTTGTTTTCTAGGTGGTACCCGGGAGATTGGGTCTGCTCTCACCAGGATGTGTATGAGGCACAGAAGTATTGAGTCCAAACTCCGGCAGTTCTCCAGGTGAGTGGCTCTGTACCTGGCCTGGAGCTTGAGGTTTGTCTTTCTTTTGCTACTGGGGAGCACCTAAAGCTGTTCACCAGCATTGGCTTTTCCAGCTGAGCTCTGACCCTGTCAAAGAGAAACTGGAGTGCTTTTATCTGCTGCAGCGCACCAGGTGCTGGGAACACGCAGGATTTCACTGCAGATTGGGCTGGTCACCTCAACTCACTCTAAATGCTGCAAATTCCCACTGTCGAGTCCTGTTGCTCGGTGCTGAGCAGGAGGCTGCTGATGTGACTGACCTGGCTTTTTTTCAGGACTTTAAGCTTTGTCACCGAGTTTTAAAGCAGCAGCAAGTGTTGTGCTGCTTCCTCCACTTACTGGGGAGCCCGAATAGCTTGCGGCCAAGAGAGAAACTTTCAGCAAACCAGCATGGAAAAGGCAAATTCTCTCACCCCCTTTTTGCAGTTTAAGTTAGACTGTAGAGGTAATGAGAGAGGATTAACTCATGTGTAAGCTGGGCTATACATAAACAGCCTACTTCTGTAGTAAGTAGTAGTTTGCACTTCCTTTACCAGACTTAAAAGTTATACTTGACCTGAGGTGAACCAACATGATGCTTCACAGTTTGCCTGATGACCTGGGATGTTATTTTCCATTTTAAAATAAAGATATTTATGAAATTGGCTGTGAGGAGACAACTTTAGTCTCTAGTTACCCCAGATTTAGTTATCTAAATTATTCAATCCCAGTCATATTAATTAGTGGAGCATTACTGGTGTTGTATCATGGTCTCCACTGCTGAGAGGTGAGGCATGTCGATGGGCAGGATGTTGTTCGCGTGTACAACTGCTCTGTCTTCTTGTGCATATACATGTGTGATTCAGGTTTATAATCTCCATAACTGCATGAACCTTTCCGGTCTCTGGAGTACCCATTTAAACTGCTCTTTGTGTTACAGATGAGTAGGCTCTAACTGTTTACATTGGCCCTGTTTTGGGTCACTCCTCTGGTTTACGCTCTGTTCCTCACTGTCCTGAACTTCTGCGCAGTAATTCTGGTTATCTTGTGATGTGGATTTTTTTTTTATCCAGTCCTTTCTTTTGCTTTCTCCAGCGTAAACATTCTTATGTTCTGATATTTACATTGTGACACTGATAGCTGTCGCAGCAAAAAGTAAAAATACTCCAATATTGACCTTGGCTCTCTATATGAGAATAGGGGCATCTGCAGGATTTGATTGCTCTTTGTGTTTTTTCAACAAAATTAGTGCTTTAATTGACTGTCTGATAAACCCACTTCAAGAACAGATGGAAGAGTGGAAGAAAGTGGCCAATCAACTGGATAAAGACCATGCAAAAGGTAGTTACAGAGGAAGAATTCTTTAATAAGCGTAAGATTGTAATATCAGCTTTTCTTCCTCTTTTCATGTTTGTACTGGGGAACTGAATGACGTGCTTAAATATGTATAGCAACTTTTCTCTTCTAAAACACTCCCCTTCCTAAGTGCCTAACGAATTTTTAACCCTTGCATACGCATTTTGGAGGTTTAGTTTGCATGGTCCCAAGGTTGTTTTCCTAGACTGATAAGCAGTGACTGGTTTTAACTGTGTTAGCCCACTCTAACTGTGCCATCTCCAATGGTGCTGAGGATTGGGGATGCTGCAAAGCCCCAGGGTGTAGTTAAAAGCTAACTAAGATCATGTTGTGTCTCAGCCAGAGCATCCTCCAGAGAATGCACAGCCCTGTACAACATTCAGCATCATTATTTTATATCTGATGCGATACAGAGATGTGCACCTGGGGAGCAGGAAAGCTGTGTCGTTGGACACGGGATGCTCAGAGCTGTGCTGCTGATGGCTGCTCAGAGGTTTTCCTGGGGGAATGAGCGGGAATCGTCAAAGCCTTGCACAGCAAAAGCATCTCGGTAGATGCCTTTGGCTTTCCAAACTTGCTCTGGGGATTGTGGCCCCCTAGCATGGGTGCTGAAATGAGGTTACAGTTCACCACTGACCCTTGAAAACTGAAGACGTTTTGCTAGGCCTGAAAGAAGCAGCATCACCATAGTTTATTTTGGGGAGGGTGAGAACTGATGGGAAGGAGCGTGCTTGGCCCCCAGAAGAGGATTTGCTTCTTGCCCCGCTATTACTGTGGTCAAATAGAAGCAGCAAAAGCAGCAGCTCTTGAAAAAATTTCCACCTTGTGCTCCACAGAGTCTTAGGTAGAGAGCAGGAGGGAAAGATCACCTGGGTTCCTGCAAGTAGGGGTGACCCTGCCCAAAGAGGCAGCGAGGTTTAGGGTTCAGTGGGTGGACTTGGGTGTTAGGGGTGCAGTTGCCCCCAGTGCAGTTCCTGTGTCCCCCACTAGCTCGCTTCTGTTTTTTCATCTATAGAAGAGCAATAACATTGACCTCCTTTCTTAAAGTGTATGTGTATCTGTATATACATGCATACATGCCTTTTATCTTTGTTTTCTTGAAGTATCAGTTTTCATATCTGGTACTGTTAGTGTGCCTGGACTAGAGGTGGAATATTTTATTCTGGGATTTTAATTCTCCCGGGATCTGCAAACGAGGACAACTGCAGTGTGCTCCACTTCACAAGAAAGAGCTGGCAATGTCACCCTTCCTTGGGGAAAGTTTTAGCACCCTCTTCCTCTGCCTGACTCTCATGCTGGAGGGGGATCACAGGATATTCTCTGCTTTGCCATTTCTAGATACTTGTTTTTGAACACAGTTGTTTTGAGAAACCTGTCATCTCTGTTTTTCATTCCTGAGAGTGGATGAGTCTCTGAAATGAAACTCACTCTAATTCTGTACTATGTTCTCAGTTGTTATTTCTGTCAAGGTGGTGTTTATTTGGGAAGGATTTTGGTATGTGAATGTGCTCACACCCTAAAATGTTACATTAAGCCAAATGTATAGGCACTGCAAAATGTGAGCTTTAAGACAGTTTGATTAATAGTAGCTGTCCTCTTAAAACTTGTAGTCTAATGTCTTTAAAAATAGCTTTTTTCTGTGAAAAACATCCATTTTAACATCGAGTGTGTTGATAATAGAGACTGTGTGTTTTTTTAGAGTACAAAAAAGCCCGCCAAGAGATAAAAAAGAAATCGTCTGACACACTGAAGCTACAGAAGAAAGCAAAGAAAGGTAACTTGCTCCATATTTGTACTGTTAAAACCTTTTGTGCTGTGCTCACTGACAAAGATTGAACAGCCATAGGGCTTTCTATTCTAATAACTCAGTCCCTCTAATGTATTCCTGGTACGTACCTGAACGCCAGGGTACAATTACTGTGTGTCATTTAAATCATATTCTGAAGTTGCTGTCTAATGTTCTTATACAAAAGCCTTAAAACTGTTTGTACAAAGTCAATCATGTTTTAAAATAGAGCGCTTTCTGCTAACTTATTCCTGTTGGGAACAGTGACACTGTAACATGACTTGTGCAGATACCTGTAAAATCTTCTAGAATCTTTAGGAATAATATAAAAAAGCCATTACATAAATGTGCAGTAACTTTAACACTTCTCACTGTCCTCTCTTTCCACCACCTTTCTTTTTTTTTTTTTTTTTTAAACAGCCTGTAATCTCCTAAACCTTACATTATTCCTCAGAGTGTGAGAAGATGGTAAGGGTTGTTGTCAGGGGGAAGGCACTTGGCAACCACAGCAAACTAAAGATGAGTAAGAAAAGAAAAGGAGCTCTCCACAAAGGCAGTCTGTCTTTTTTAGCAGCTGAATCTCGTGCTGTTGCTCTCTCACCACCATCTTGTCACTGGAGTTTCATCACCATGTTAATGGGAATATGCATTACTGCTAGCTGCAGCATTGCCAGCGCAAAGGGTTTCACTTGGCCAAGTACAAACCCCACCAAGCTTTGGAAAAAATAATATGGAGCTTGTCCAGAAGCAGACTTTCTGTTTCCCTTTCCCAGCTCCAGGCTCTTCCCAGCTGGGTAGGAAGTGTGCTTTGAGCAGTGCTCAGCCTGCAGGTTGCATCTTGTGCTTCCCCTCCTGCCTAAAAACTGTGAGCCCAGGGACAAGCAAAATAAATGCTGGGACAAGGAGGTTTTTTGACTTTTAAAACTGTGTAAGTGTTATCCAGAACAGGTGAGCTGTCCCTAACTGTCCTCCTAATAGGTGAGTCAATAATTATGCTGGTGGAAAGCCACATGACTGGAAAACTGCTCTTGAATTTTAGCTGACCTCAGATGGGGTATGAGGGAGGGAGAGATGGAAGGCAGCAAGAGGGAACTCAGCTCAGCAGGCTCTGTGTGTCTGTCTGTCTGTGGAAAAGTGTAGTGTTTACAGTCAGAATGATCATCTTTAGGAGGACATGATTTTTTGTGATAAGATTTTATTTTTGGGTGATACATAAACATGTTTCTCATTTTGTGTGATGACTTGTCTGACTTCAGACCAACAGCTTTAGAGAGTGTGTGACATTCCCTCTGTTTCTTTTCCTTTCTTCCCCCGTTTTCTGGTCTCATTGCTTCTTGTCCCCGTGTGATACAAACAACCCCTCAGTGCATGGTAGGTGAGAAAAGCATGTCCATAATCTGGGAAGAAAGAACCACTTTTTGAACCTGTTTCTGTGAATTGTCAGCTGTCTGCCTCCATGTGCCTTTTATCCTGCTTCAGAGGACTGAATAAATCAATCTGCAGTCTTGGAGGAGGAGACAGGATTTTCTGTAAGGTGGGAAAAGGAGAGAGAAGCACTTCAAGCCTTTTATAAAGAAAAAACCCGCTGATACTGCAGATGCCACCATACGTGCTTGCCAGCAGTGGTTAAAGCAAGTGGACTTTCTCCTTGGGTTTTCTGAGTTCCTGTCTCCCTCTCCAAATGTGTGCCATGTCTGGTGATGAGGGTCAGCACACTAGTGTCTTGTCCTCCTTCAGGATTAAACATCTTTGAGCAGGAAGTGGAACAGGCCTCAATTTGCTATCTTTTTTGATAGCAGACATGCTACGATTGAAGTCTTTTTTTTGTAATGTTATTACCTTGCTTAATTTTGCTGTTATGACATGCTTTTGGAGCTGTTAATGAAGCTGCTGTGTTTCTGTGCTGTCCCCCTTGGAGCTGCTGTCACACACGCGGTGTTTGGGTCTGGAGCACAAACCCAGTGGGACTCAGGTGGGGTTAAAGCTGGTCGCAGAGGGCCATGTGTGGGGAAGATGGAAGCGATGAAGGCTCGCAGGGAGCCAGTACAGGGGAAAGGAGGAGCTACAGTATTTCTGGGGAATTGAGAGCTATTCTGGGCCCTATAGAGGAGAGATGCAGTGAGGTGCTGGGGCTCACACAGAGGTGAGAGTGAAGGCCCGAAGCTGCTGGCCCCGTGGTTTCCCAGGAGGAGGGGGTGGGAGGTGGGAGGAAGTTCACTCTGTCTTCTTCCATGTTATCTGCAGCGCTTAAATAGAGAGTTTTAAAAAAAGTAGCAGGTGCTTTTTCCCTCTCTTTGCCTTTTTGATCCCTGCCTTGAAGGAATAAAGCATTGGTCTGAGTGTGGTGTCAAATCCTGTTATATATACTTTTTTGTATGTACCCATCGTGAGAGATCTGTTCAGTGTGCTATGTGGTGAAGTATGTTGCTCTTGCTGTCACTGGGGGATTAAACAATAAAGAGGAGGTTTATTTATAACATGATAAAGCTGCAGAAGTGATTCTGCTTTAGGTCACAAATGAGGTTTGAACTACGGGCAGGGAGGCTTTTGGGTGAAGCTGTCCTGGCAGGCATGTGGCTGAGTGCACAAATGTCTCATGTCTTCGACTCTCCTGTTTCCCTGTTGCTCACTTACTTTTTTTGTTCTGTTCTTCCTCAAGCAGGACCTGTCCCTTTGATTTTTCTGTAAAGTTACTGACTCACCTATGGGAACTCTAAACCAACCAATTCATTCCTTTCCTAGCGCTTGTAAGAATATTTTTGGACTAACCTTATGATCATCTGTGGGCAAGTGAGATGTTTGCTGATTTCTGGATTTGCTTAAATACTGTGCATGCTACTGAAAATGTCCTTCAAGCTATTTCTGCTGTGACTGGATGGAAAAGTGGTTTTCTTCTGCTTTGGGCAGCTTCAAATCCAGGAACTCAGATCTAACCCTCTACTTTTCTCATTCGTGTCATGGCGGTGGTGTCCTCTCTCCCTCCTGCAGAGGCTCCCTCTTGTAGCCGACAGCTGCAGCATGTGTGGCAGCTCCTTGCTCCTTGCCTGCATCTCAAGGATGTTTTGGAGAGAGGACCGTGGGCTGTGTGGCTTGTCCTGGCAGGAGCGCTACAGGTTGGCCACCCCACCTTAGCACTCAGAGGCTGAAAATTTTGAGGTTTGCCTGTTCCCTGGCTTGAGCATGATCTGTCTGTCTTGGTTCCATGCGGCCAAGTTGAAAGTTCAGGCCGGGCATTTAAGATCATGTCTTAGAAATTATGTTTGCAGAGTAGGTGTGTTAATTGCAATAAGGGTGTTTCCAAAGCTTGAAGTGATGAGGAAAACACCGAGCTTTTCAAACAAAACAAAAAATGTGTTGGGGCCCTTTTTGGAAGTTTGCTAGAGTATAGCTGCTAAAATGACAAGTCTGTAAACGTGAAGCTCTTGTATTTTAAAAGACCTTACAAAGGCTAATTTTCTTGTTTTTTTGTTGTCTTTATTAAAAAGTAATCGATCTGAAGTCTAAAAAGATGTCGTTTAAATAGGATCCTGGTGCATCTCCTAGATCCATGCAGTCCCTGGGGGTGTCGTGTTGATCCTCAAAGTGCGTCCTTTTCCTTATGGCCCTGTTCCCAAGGAGGAACAGAACATGTTGCCCACCCCAACATTGACATTTGCTCTTGTCTGAACAGATGAAGCTGCGTAGCGTGTGGATCCGCATACACCTCCTAAATTGCTCTTTGTTTTCAGACAAACACTGGACGTCAGAGGTCAGCCCAGCTCACCTGAATCAGCAGAATAATTATGCATATATTTAAAATAAATTCCATGTTTAGGTTTCTGCTGAGTCAAGGCCTCGTAAGTGGATCCATAGCTGCTAGAAGCTGTTGATGCTTTATTGACTTCAGAGGAGAGACAGCAGCCGTGGCTCTGCATGTAGCCATTTTGGAAGGTTAACAAAATGCATGATTCTTAGTTTTAAAAAAAAGCATCAAGTGACTAACCTAAAATATAACTGAATGTCTGTGTAAACTCTGGAGTGCATGTTGGCTTTATTCCCTGTATTTCAGCTTGGCTATTAATGATTAACTAGACAGGTTTCCCTTTTGCCTGTAACTTGACTGGTAGGTTTCATTTCCAGGTTCTTCATGTGACAGTGGGTGTAAGCTTTGAGGAAAATGTTTAAATCCAAGCAGACTTGTGAAAAGGAGTTACATGTAGTGCTCCCAATAATATAACATGTTACTGTGAAAACTGAGTTTTATCTCTAAGCCATTAGGAGTTTCTGCAGAGTGCCTTTAACATTCAGTACAGCGTGGCATCTTGTGTCCCACCAGCATTGAGTATCCAAACTCACCACCTCTAGTTTTGAGTGTGTAGAGCAGTTTTGGAAAGTATTCTTTTCATCAAGTTGAGAGAGTAGAACATGATTATTAAGTTACTGTAATACTGCCAAAAGAGCTTTTCCTTCCCCTCCTCACGGTGAGCAGAGACGACCTGCTTGTGTTTTAGAGCCTTTGCAGCTGTTTTTGTGTTACACTCTGGTTTTTGAAACTGGAATGTTGTAATACTCCTCTCAAGGATGATTGCGCAAACTCCGTGACTTAGCTGAAAGCCATGAAGCTCTTCAGCGTTAATTATAATTGAGGAACATCTCTGTTCTTAAAGCAAATGCTGGCCTTCTTGTTCAAGTGCTTTGCACTCTCTCTGTACTTGACGTTTGCCTAAGCTGGGGAGGGAGGACCCCCGGCCAGGCTCTTTCTCCACCAAGAGAGAGACTTATTCCTCCAAATTGATCGAGTGTGGCACGATGGCAGCAGTGAGAGCCGGGACTCACTGTGGAGTCAGTGTGATACAGCTTGGAAGGAGAGAAGCTGATGAGAAAATTATCCTTGTCTGTTGCAGGAAAAATCCTGTGTTGGTGAGGCCACGATGCCTGTGACTTTTTTGGGGGGTGTTTTTTTGGTTTTTGTTTGTTTTGTTTTGTTTTGCTGTTGTTTTGGTTGTTTTGGTTTGGGTTTTTCTGTTTTCTTTTTTCTTTTTTTTTCTTTTTTCTTTTTTCTTTTTTCTTTTTTCTTTTTTCTTTTTTCTGTTTTCTTTTTTCTGTTTTCTTGTTTTCTTTTTTCTGTTTTCTTTTTTCTTTTTCCTTTTTTCTTTTCCCTTTTTTCTTTTTCTCTTTTTCTTTTTCTCTTTTTCTTTTTTTTTCCCCCCACTGCAAGCTTATAATGTAATCTCCATTTTATAAAAATTCAATGAAGGCATTTGCGAAATCAGTGACCAGAGATATTTATTTGATTTCTTTTTATTCCTTGAGTTTTGAATAGCTTTTGATAGTTCCCCATTTTTTGACAGCAAGCCAGGTTTATTGCAGAACTTTATACATAAAGTTTTTTAATTAAAACACACGTATCATGGTTAATCTTTTTGATGTTCTTCCACATTGCATCAGCAATTAGTTTCTCATTTAATTAACAATCTATTAATGTGATTGTAGTAGAGAACATCACAAAGTGCTGTGGTTACTAATGCAGCACCCGCCCAGAGTTTTGCAGGTTCCCAGTTCCCTCTTCCCTGGGAGGGAGTGAGAGTTGGGCCACTTCAGCAGCTCGACCAGGGTTTGATGGATGTCTGTGTTGTGCACTCTCTCTGAAGCACAGGTTAACAGCTTCTCACCTAGGAAACTGCAAGCTAAACAGAGTTTCTAAGCTGGTTTAAGTCTCTTAAAATAAAACTGTGTGATAAATAACTTGGAGTTTAATTTGCAACAGCTCATCAGGAAGCAAAGCTAATGCATTTATCAGCAGCGGAATAAGTCAAAGTAGTCAAGTCCAAACTGCTCGCTCTCTCGTCTTGGCGCTGATGATAATGTCTGAACTCCAGGAATATTTGACTTTTTTTATTTTCCTTTCTGTGTCAATTTTGTGTCCTGCAATTTCTCACCATGCGCACCTGCCTGACAGCTGAGGCTCTGGGTAAGTTTGTGCCATGCTGTAACCCTGGTGGCTGGTTTAATGTAGCCCTTGCTGTGGCCTCTCTATGGTGTCTGGTCTCCACTAACTGCCTAGACTTTAATTTCTAATGAAAATCAAATATCGCCTAATCTTAATGAACAAACCATCTTTTGATTTATTTTCTTTTGGCCTCTAATTGGAACACTGTAAAAGAAGAAAATCAGTATTGTAGATAAACCTCTGGTTTATTTTAGAAAGGTTTTAACATGGACTGATAAATCATGTCGCAGTTGAGAGAGAAGTTAAATGGAATAGACACGTCATCAAGGTGGTGTTCAAGTAATTGAATACCTTATTCTTAATACGACTTTTAAAGTCTAGAGCTTAAAGTCCTTAGTGTTGTTCTTTGTAAACCTGTGATCCAAGTCCTCCTTTTTTCTGAAAACAGCATGCACCTTTCTTAACCGATAGATAAGAAATCACTATATTTAACTTCGTGCTGGGGAAGGGGTGGAAATCAGCATCACGGTTGTCTCCTGCTGCCTGATCACATCTCAAATCTGTTTAAATTGGAGTGCTGTTTCAGTTGTATTGCAAATTTAAAGTAACTGTTTTAAGATCTTCTTGTGAATGAAACGCGGTGGTTCTGAATTTGAGAGAAATAATCGTACCTCCACTTGTAGGCATAGTGATGTAGGTGGTGCCCTTTGGAAAAGCCTGGGTTGATCAAATTTTGAGACTCGTACCCAAGGCGCCTCAGCTGGACTCCTGGAGCTGGGCACTGTGGTGCCTGCAGCTTGTCCCCTTTTGGAAACCACACTTTGTGGTTTTTTGTACTTCAGTCTGGAAATTTCCTTCGGTAACTTGGAACTTCTCTTTGAAGGAACAGCGTGGCGTTTTTGAACATTAGCAGCTAATTCAGATCTCCAGTAGCCACCAGGAGGCCAAAGATAAGTTAACCCCAGCAATGAGGTTTTCCACCTTTCCATAAGAGGAGGCAGAATTATTCTGTTCTCATCTTCAGTCCTTATTATTTTATTTGTTGGTTTGACTGTGCATCCCTGAAAGGGGTTGTCCACCCCGGCCACTGAAGCAGGTGTGCCCTTGGGGAGAAAGTGATTTGGGAATAAATGACTTGGAGCCTGCTTTGGTTTGTACTCAGCATTGTAAATGCTGTCACTCTGAAGAGTCCATCTTGAATATTCAGGTTCTGTGCAGACACCTGAAAACAGTGTGATGGAGCACTCTATAAGTGAGAGTGTGGAAAATAATGATTTCACCAATATTCTCTGCATTACTTTGTCAATAGCAGCTTTAACTTTAGCAATCAGACTAGCACTGAGAGCATCGTTCCCCTTTGCTGTGGCTGACAGCTTTGGTGGTTTGTCTTTTAAAATAGAGGCATGAAATTGTGTTGAAAATTGGATTTAGCATTTTTCTTCTCCTGAATACGTTTCCTTTACTAAAGTTCTTTTTGAACAATGGTTATTTAAGAAGCTGCATGAGCTGTGATTCACACAGAACACTGCAAAACTGAGGTTTTAATGCATGTTGATCCTTTAGAGCTCTTGCACATCATGGTAATGATATGAAGCACCTGCTCTGAAGGTAACATATTAAGACTGTCCATGGAGCTGCATTATATTTGTGTTAATATTGATGAGAAGCAGTTTGGCTTTGCAGTTCATTAGCTGTTACTTGCCCGTGTCAAGCCGCAAGGCCCAGGGCTGTTGAAGCACGGTGCTGTTGGAGAAGTCAGTCCACAACTTCTAGTCCTGCCTTTCTGCTCCTCAGCGTCACCAGAGCTCCACTTTGGGAAAGGCTGGATCTGAATTTCTCCTGGGGTTTCAGATTGTTGACTCATTCTTCTGAGTGCAACCGGCCGTGCTCTGCAGAGCCATCCCTACATCATGTTCATGTCTCGTTGGTTCCAGACCATACACCTGGGCCTACATTTGACGCTTTTGGCCATTTCTAGCACCTGTTGCTTTGCTGGGTCTTTCAAGCCTATCTGCTGCTGGGGTAGGAGCATCCTTCCAGGGATGCCACAGGCAAGTGATCTTTCCCTTGTAATTCAAAGGGGAAACGATCTGCATTGCTCCCCAGTGGTCGATGATCTCTTCTGCAATAAGTAGTGGGTTCAAACTAGCAGAGATCCAAGGTGGGTGAGGAGCAGATGTGATCAGGGGTTGGCTATCACATTCTCAGTGTCCTCTGGGTGCAGGAGTGCTGTCGAGAGGCTGTGCTCCATGCATCTTAGGAAAGGAAAGTGGTTAAATTGGGCGGAGATCTTGTCCCTCAAATTCCTGAGCTCTCTGAGTGCTGTGGGAGGCAGCTGGTGATTCAGGAAGTGGGAGGAGTTATGCCTGATTTCAGAAGCCTTGCTAGATTGATGTCTGCATTATGGAGCTTTCAAAGGAAGGTAATAAAGCTTTCCTGCTCCTAAAAGATGAGTTGCAAGGAGATGTCAGGAGAGAGCTGCATTCATGCCATGTAAACATCTGACTTCAGAGCCTCATCTAAATGATTCACCTGAGCTTGATTCCTGCTCTGAATTATACCCTAGACAGCTCGTGTGTTTTCACTGGCTGCATAGGTGCCCAAGAGCCGTAGCAGAAAAATGGGTCTGTGAAAGTAACGGTGAGGAGATGGTGTGGCTGTGACGTCCTGACTCAGTTCAAGGAATAAAAGGATAAAACTGTGTAGAGGATTTTGCAGAGTGATGCAGTTTTACACATGCTTTTGCCAAAGGTTTAAAATACACAGCTTGAACATTATCCTGGTAACTTTATTGAATTGCGTGAGTTGCACAGGTGTAAAATAGGTTTGTGTTTGCCCCGTGTTTTGGGTGCTCTGTTGCTCTGGTCTAAGATGTGCTGCTCTGTGCGGTCCATGTGGATTACCAAAATTCACTATAATTGAACCCTTTTTATCAGTGGAGTCCAGTTGCTTACCAAGTATATGTCTTCTCACTATGCAGGCACATGCATTTAACAAGGATTTACTGTGTTAAGTTCATGATCATATGGTGGAGCAGCTGAACGTTTACAGCAGTTCTCCATAACTGAACTAACGAGTGTGTGATTTAGTTCACAACTGATATATTTTGGATTTGGTACATCCACACTAGTGAGCCAGTATCTAGGCTTAAACAAGGTGAGATTGTTTAACCTGTTGTAATTTCAGGCAGCTCTCAAAAATAAGGGGTCTGAGCAGTAATGCAAGTCTCAGTTTCAGAAATTTGAAAGAGCAACTCCAGAAAAATATAAAATGTTTAATCGCTGTGTCTGACAGCAAAGGAGAGTGTGGGGAAGGGCCTGAAATGTACAGAATGGTCCTCAAGCAGAAGGGTGCAGTTTGTTGGATGAGAAGGCACAGGACCTTCAGGGAGTTATCCAGAACTCTTCTATAAGTCACATTCTGGCAGGTGCTGATTTTGAGAGGAAGTTTTCTGTCAAGTGATTTACTTGCAGAACGGTTTTATGAGCACACAGCACTGTGGGAGGATCAGGCAGTGAGTGCTCCTGCTGGCACTTTGGTACCAGGGGGCCTCAGCAGTGGCCGTGCCAGTGTTGCACTGCTCATGATTTGAGGCTCCATCGCAGAGCTCTGCTTGTGGGTACTTGTGCAGTCTTAGCTGGGCTATGTCTAACTCTGTACAGAGGAGATGTGGGTGTATCCAGTCTGTAATGTCGCTAAGCCAATGTCGTTCTCTGTGCTTCCTTCCCTGTGCTCTTTCCTGTGGCTCTGGCTGTGTATTAGCGCAGGGGAGCTGATGGCTTCACCTCGTCCAGGAGTACTGAAGAAATAAATATGATAATAAAGCAAAAGTTTTCCTTTGAAACTCTGACCTTGATTCATCTGCCTGTGTACTACATGGATCAAGAGACTTTTTTTCTTCTTCTTGCTCGTAGCTTTAAATCCTCCGTGCAGAAAGGTTATTGTCCGTAAGAAGTGATTTTGGGTAGCTGCTTGTAACTCACCCACCGGTTCTCAGTGTTCTCTTCCTGGTGTTTGGCAACAGTGGCATGAATATGTACCTGGGTACTTAATTTGCATGTGGTGGTGTTTCTGGGAGATGGGAGACAAATGTCCACAGCTGAGTTCTTTAGAATATTTATGGATGTAAGCTGCATGAAAACACCTTGCAACTGCAACATTGTTGACTCAGTAATACTATGGCAAAGCAGCAGCTCTTCATTCCTAGAGGAACACATTTTTTGCATGATGCAGAGTAAGCAGTTGGTGCAGAATACAATACTTCAATGTCACAGAAAATGTTGGGTTTATGAGTTGATCATAATTAACACAGTGAAGGTTTTTGTTTGCAAAACAATGGGTTTTAATTTTTATTTCCATAGAAAAATACTGGAATCAATACATGTGTGAGATGTTGATAGGTTTTTTTTTTCCTTTGGTCTTTGGAATGAAGAAAACTGGTTTAGCAGTTGTTTATGTAGAGTGCTTGAATCCAGTGATCCAATGATCAGTAACATCTTCCTAATATCATCTCATTTGGGAGATTCATTCAATCCTTTAATGACTTTACAGAGTTGTCATTAGGACCTTGTTAAGTGCAAAAGTAGGAAGGAAGAGGAATGGAACTGGGATTAGTGATTAATATCCTCCCAATTAGTAAGATGTTGATTTTCAGCAAGGATGATGGGAAGGATTTATACAGCTGACACTTTGAGAAGGTCCTTATGCAAAATGCTGTCTTTGGCTTGTTGGAACCTTTTGAATTGAGATGGATTTCTATTCTGTGCAAAAGGGAATAAAAATGCTACAAAGTGGTCTATTTAATTAGGAAAAAAAATCTTACTGATTTGAATTAAGGGAAAATGCTGATTGAGACTTGAATTGCAAAAGCACAATCTGGCAGCAGTGCTGGCTGAAAAGAAGGTCGTCCTCTGTGGAGGTCCACGGTTTTGGCAAAACATGCTCTTGATTTTTTCCTTCATACAGGCCGGGGTGACATTCAGCCCCAGTTGGATAGTGCTTTACAAGATGTCAATGATAAGTACCTGCTGCTTGAGGAAACCGAGAAGCAAGCTGTCAGAAAAGCTCTGATCGAGGAGCGCGGTCGATTCTGTACTTTCATCTCGATGCTGCGACCTGTGATAGTAAGAACTCCCCATTTTAAGTCGATACAAGTAACAAATCAGATAAGTGGCCAGAAGCCTTTAAAAGGAGTAGCTTGTCATGTCTTAGGAGTGAATCTCTAGAGCCATAGAAACTAGCCAAAATTCAACCTACCAAGAGTAGGGCTCGCTCTTGCAGGCATTTGGAGTAATTCAGCAACTGAAGACACTGAATGTTTTTAAGATGACTGATGAGAAAACAATGGGCACAAAGGCTTGAGTGGGCTTGAGTTCCCTATGCACACGAGCCTGAGACATTGCTAATGCAGTTTTTCCACTGCTTTTTTTCTTAACATCACATTTTAATATAAATCTTCCTTACGCGTGCTCCAGTGCTAAGGCTGATAAATGTTTCAAGACCTCCCCTGTGTATATAATGACATTATCTGACAGATCGCAGGCTGCTTCCGTGCAGTTTTCTGGCAGCTCTTTTCCTCCTACATGACAGCTTTTTCAGTTCATTGAAAAGGTTTAAGTATATTTTCATAATCTCAGGTTGTCTGAAGCCTGGCGATGAATCGTTTGTGGCTTTGTGCAAGCATGAGGCATTTCTGAAGGCTCTCCAATGCACTGGGAAAATGTTCCCAATGCTGTTTACAGAGAGCATCAGTCTCAACAGAAGATCATGGCTAGAGAAGCAGGGAGTGGATGGCTGAGCAGGAGGAGGTGAATTACAGGCTTTGAGGACCTGGATGAAATTACCGTGGTAGCTAAGGGATTATTATGTAGTTTACGGTGCTGGAATCGTCTGAGTTAGCTGTTGATGTAGCTTGAGCCACAATGAATCATAGGTGTATTAATGCTCTGTACCTTTATCTCAAAGGTTCCAAAAACTAGCAAAAAGTATGAATTTCACACCTGTTCAGGTTCAAGGTTAAAATCCTTAGGGCATATTAGTGAGTATACATAGAAGAGTTAAATCTTTTCCAAATGCAGCAAAAATGACATTTGTGAAGATGTCACAAAAAGAAGGCTGGGACTTACCTCATTGAGGAGAGAAGGGATTTCTGAACTTTTGAACTTCTCACAATCTTAAAGAAGTTACAAAACTCTAATGTAATATTGTCAACCCTCTTTCATAAGTGATTGCTTAATGGGCAAAGAAAAAGCTCTGCTGGGCATTCCTAGAGTCATCAGCAAAAATAAAGATTGTGTGTTGTGTTACGGGTCTGATTTTTAAAGCCAGGGCTGTGATTAGCCTTGCTCTTGTGTCTTTTCAGGAAGAAGAAATATCAATGCTAGGAGAAATAACGCATTTACAAACCATATCAGATGACCTGAAAAGTCTCACCATGGATCCACACAAATTGCCATCTTCAAGTGAACAGGTTAGCTCTTGTTACCTGGAAAACATTGGTGTTTATAGCTTACTGATTTTCCTTTTGTGTCATAAGAAGTAATGTCTACTAGCATTTAGTGGCTTAATGTTATGTTTTGTAGATGCTTCACTGCAGCAAGGTAATTTTTAATGTAAACAATTTTTAAAAATTGGTTTTGAAGTACCAACTAAGTAACACTTTGAAGTATATGAAGATGCCCAATTTCTGCTGAGGGTACGTGAAGAATGAGTGTCATCTCCTCGACCTGCATTTGAGCATCCCTGTCTTGGTGGTTGCAGAATTGCTGTGATTAGATAGCTTGATGGCGTCTAGCGTTTGAACAGTTTTCCACGTTGTCCTTAAAATGCATGGGGAAATGTGTATCATTAAGTGACTCCAAATAGGACCTTGATTTTTCAACCTTGCCATGTGAACTCAGTTTTCTTATCATGCTTTAATGACCTTATCACTGACTTAGAAGTGTAAAGGAGGGAGGCTCTGCTGTGGTTGAATATTGGATCTTGGATTAATTTTTTCCTCTAAGGCTGTAATAGTTTTTTTAAGAAAAGAAGCAAAATGAAACAACTTACAGCATGGGTAAAATAAATCTCCAGTTTACTTTTAGAAGATTTTTCTATTCGAATCTGAACTTTCCTTTTGTGATAGCATCCCTGGTGTTAAGTATGGTAGTTCCTGGAAAGCCAGGGATGAAGCTGCCTTTCCTGTGTAATAGCACAGTGTAACTCTGGAAGAGAACTGAGACTGAGTCAATTGGCACTGAAAGTTTGTAGTGGTGACGAACGTTGTATGACAAGCAGATGGTTTCTGTTAATAGGGGAAAATATTTTCCATGTCCTTGATGCTATTGATTATCTTTCATCAGGTAATTTTAGATTTGAAAGGTTCTGATTACAGCTGGTCTTACCAGACTCCTCCATCCTCTCCCAGCACTACCATGTCCAGAAAATCTAGTGTTTGCAGGTAAGTAGACTGGTAATATTTAATTTTAACTTGTTTGGGGGCAAAGGGAGGCAGGTTCAGACTGTGGATTTGTATGCAAACTTAAACCTTAAATAACAGCTCCTAATGAAATCAATCCCTCATGGTCTTTACCCATTTAAGTGTGTCACTGGGAATATTAAAAAGGATGGGCATGACTGAACAACTTTTGAACTCAAGACAACTTGAAGATGCTTTTGATTCAGTTCTCTTGAATCTGTTTCAGATCAAAGAGCGGACTACTGATCTAAGCTCTGAGATTGTTCATTCATAATTTCCTTTTCTGTTTTCCATGTGATGACTTTTTAGATTATTCTAAGTAGCTGTTGCTAATCAGTAAGTTAAACTGTTTGAAAAGGAAAAACATCCTTGGCAATTGCCCTATCAGTCTGGTAGATGGAAATGCTTCTTTGATACAAGTTTTTTTGACTGTTTAATGCTGTCTAATGCTGTCCTGAAATATGTTGAAACACTGGATTCTGTCTATGCTTTCTCCATAAAAACTGTTTTCTCTCATAAAACAGTTTATATTAGCATGTTGCCCCCGTACCCTGGTGTCTATATTTACTCTTTCCTTTTACCAAAAAGGAAGATTTCCTATTGTGTATTCTGCTCAACACCTCTCTAGCTGCTCTCGAATGATTACCTTTCAGTTTGCTTTATGAATAATCTATTACAGGTTCCCTGTGTATGAGCGAAGTTACTTATAGCATGCCAGAGCAAGTGAACATGACTTCTTCTATGTACCTACTTGTCTCTGCATGCCAGTATATATAAAAAAACCCCACTTCAGTACTTTTATATATATATGTGAAAACATGCATATTTAGAGCAATGAGCACAGGCTTAAAGATGCAATATCCTGAAACTGCAAAAGAAAATGGCAAAAAAAACCCCAACAAAATACATCATCTGTTCCTAATCAACTTCATCTTCCTGTGTGGTAAAACCTGTATGGCAACAGCCTATTGTGTGTGGGTAGAACAAGGCAGAGTTCCTCTTCCTTGCTCCAAGTGGATTTGTACATCTGTGGACGCAGCAGGAGGTGCAGGCCTCACCTGTGTATCCTTTAGGGCCATCCCTTCAGCGGTCACTGGGCTCCTGCCAGGGAAGGTGGGAAGCTGCCCTCAGACTGATGAACCCTGCCCATCCTGCTCAGCTCCCCAGCAGGAAACCTCAGAGGCTCTCCCACACTGGGGCTGGTGTGTTGTTTGTGTCAGTCATGGATGTTGGAGATTGAAAGTCAGTCTCTTTGTTTCAAAAAGCAAATATTTTTTTCATGGATGTTAATTTGGGGTTTTAATTCTCTGATCACCTTTCTTAGTAACTAAAGCTACATACCCAGAGGCTTGAGTTCTCTCAGTAAGCCGTCACATGCTTTTTTTCTGGTAGAAGGCCTTTGTGTGAGCAAAACTTGTCCCAGGTGCTCTGAAACACGGGATTTTGGTGATGCTTTCAAAAGTCGGACACATTGGCTTGCTGACTGACTGCAATGGCACGTCTAGAGGCAAACTTTTAGGTGAACTGTGATGCTTCTGGACCCCCTGCAAGAGATGCCATTCAAAATTTGGGCCATGGGGCAGGAGCAACAAGGTGTAAGTCAGGAATACGAGAGAGCTGTCAGCAGACATTTCCTGTGCAGGTGCTGTGCAAATGCTAGAGAGGGCACATAGTGATCCCTTCATCCCTAACCTGACTTTGAACTCTGGAGTGGTTACAGAATTTGATCATTTGAGTAAAATGCCATTTTCTCTCTGGTCACATGGGATACTGCAGCTGCTTACAGTTCTTTACTGATATATATGTGCATATATATATATTTAAATTTAATTTGTCAACATTTTTTCTTTTCCGGTTTATGCTGCTTGTTGCTAGAGACATGTGGAATGTTAATTGTACTGTATATGGGTCTCTCCCCACCCCTCCCTTGTGTCTTTTCCTCTCCCCTTTCCTTTCTTTGTTCCTTTTGTCTCTCACAGCAGTCTGAACAGCGTTAACAGTAGTGATTCCCGGTCCAGTGGCTCGCACTCGCACTCACCTAGTTCACACTATCGCTATCGCAGCTCCAATCTGCCTCAGCAGGCACCCATGAGGCTGTCCAGTGTGTCCTCCCATGATTCTGGATTCATGTCCCAGGATGCTTTCCAGTCCAAATCGCCATCCCCCATGCCACCAGAAGCACCTAACCAGGTACGTGCAAGCATGAGAACAAAAACCTGAGCGTGAGCCAGACTCTGTAACTTGGCTCATCTTTCACAAAAAGGATCTGGTGTGGTTTTGGGGTACCTCGGAGCCAGGTTAAACACTGAGGGTAGGGTTTGTCTCACTGCGCTTAATCCATCTAAAAGTTGGGCCTCTGGCTGGAGTGATTTGTGCTGGTTTTGCACTGAAGAAAGGGATGAGTCATTTTTGGGGAAACTGGAGGCAGCCTAGATGCCTAACTTTCAGATGCGTGCAGATGAGAAAGAACAAAAAGTCCCACCTTATGGGAGTGAATAAATATTCACTTTACCCACTGAGGTTACCAGTTACTTTCCTGCACAGATTGCAAGTTGTTAATATCTGGTGGCTGTTTACACTTTAATGGACAAATACCAGAGCCTTCTAACAGCCTTGGTATTGACACCAAGGCTTTGGCATCAGAGAACGCTATTTTTATTCCTCTGCAAAGGGCCTGGAACACTCAAAATGCCATTAGCAGGTTCATGTGAAATTGTTTTTGCATTTTTTATGAGATCCTTTTCGGTTGATACGCTTGCTCTTTTTGATTCTTAATTGAGCACCTTGCAGAGATATGGTTTCCGCATGAAAATGAGAGGTATTTTTAGTTCTTTATGGAACTCATAAGAAATGAGCATTTGTTTCTTCATATAGGATAGTGTCCTCAACCCGGTCAAACTAAGAGGATTTCACTATAAATACAAACCAGACTTTTCCCAGAGCATTTTTTGGTCTGGAAATTTCTAACGGTCTCAGTGTTAGCAGTTACCAAGTGTCACCTGTACACTTAAGCTACTCCTGCACTCCCTTTGACAGCACACAGACCCTTATGTTTTGCAGAACATTTAGTACGTAGCATCCTTGGTGAAATTTTTAGGGGGTCATCCAAAACAACACTGATTCATTTAGGCTTGGAACATGTTCTCAAGGGAAGCTCAACAGTTTTTTAATATGTTTACTTCTTTCATTTTAATAGAAATACTTTCTTTTCAAATGAATACAACTTCTGCACTGTCCCCAGTCTGGACACACCAGCATTTTTTTAGAGATGACGTCCCGAAGAACTTTGTGCACACTAATAAAATGAATGTTTTGTTTAGATTGGCTATGGCTAACCTAAGTGAAATGCAAAAAAAGTAAATGAGCGGTAATAAAGTAAACTGGAATAGTTACCAGGTAAGGGAGTTGACTTTTAAGATACATGCTAGCATCATCTTTGGTTTTCATAGTATCCACTGCACCTGCATAAAAGGGCGGTAATCTACATGATGATGCTGTGTTGGCAGATGAGGATGTAGCTTTGCAATTGCCTTTAGCATAGATTAGAACCCAACACCTCTCTTTGCAAGTTCCCCTGTAAAGCAGGGAGGAGAACTTAGGCCGGTGTCAGCTGGCAGAACATCCTGGAAGTTGATGGGAGCCGTGCTGAGTTACACCAGCTAAGTTCATCTGCGCACACCTCATTTTAGAAACTGTCCATAGAGTTGCAAACTGATCCAAGCATCACTTGAGCTCTCTATGAGCTATGGAAGGCTGCAGCTGTGTGGCATTGACTTGACAAGTGTAGTGTGTTGGTATAACAAATAGGTACGTGCTCTGTATGTCTTTGGGTCTGTGTACCTTTACGCACAGGAAAAGGTAACAGATCATTGCCTGGCCGCTTCATCTTCGCTTAAGTGTCTCGCTTTGTATGTTCAGCACCAAGTAAAGCGTGTGTGTTGTGCTGACAGATACTTGTGATCGTGAGCTTACCGAGAAGCTGTTCAATTTACAGCGTTATTTCGTGTTGTGTGTGTCTAACCAACTGACAGATCTTCCTTGTGGTACTGCGCTTCAGAGGCTCGGTCGTGGGTGGGGAGAACAGCAATGTTGGCTGCGGTTTCTAAAGCATCGATGTCGTTGTTTCTGGTAGTGGCACTGAGAAAGCAGAAAAGCAAGCTCTGGAATCAGCAGAGGAAATGAAAAGCTCTGTAGTTTGCACCGGTGGACACTTTGCTGACGTTTGCTAGCTACGTGCTGTGACATCCACTGGCAGCAGTAGTTTTGAAGCAACACAGTCTGTTTTCTTTTAATAATGGATTTTTTAAAAAGTAGGAGGGGGCTACATATTGCTGGAATGAGAATGTATGAGCTATATTCTATGAATATATGAGAATATATGAGCTAATATATGAAGCTTTTGTGCTTTCACCTACACTTTAGACAAGCAAGTGTCACTGAAAATTACGCTGAATTATTCAAAATCACAAATAGGGGGAAAAGTCAAACAAGTAATAAGTAGAGATTTAAACAAGATAACAGCCTATACCAGAGGAGAGATGTCTGGCAAATGAAAGACCGCTTTTCAGCCTATAGTTGCTGAGTAGTAAGTCTTTACAGTTACCACACTGCATGAAAGATAGGAGAAAGAGCAATTGTAAAACCAGGCTCTGCCCTTAACACTGGTTTAGAATAGTCTCTTCTCTGCAGCACTGCTGTTAGCGTCACTGGGATTGAAAGTGTCAGTCTGTAAGAGACAGCTGTACATGCAGAAAGGTCACTGTAAAATGCTTTCATCTTAATTAAGCAAGCGCATTTGGGTATAGCTGAACAGCTGGAAGAGAATCCCAGGTCTCTTTCTGGAGCAGAGCAGTTTCTCTAAATGCCAGGTTTGAGGTCAGCCCTGGCCAGCATTGCCCGTGGCACACACTGACACTGAAAAGCCTCGCTGCTGGGGACACAGAGTAGCACTTGGGTGGACATTGAACATGGCTGGTGCTGCTAAACACACACGATGCCCCGTGTAGTGGAGAAACAGGTCTAGAGGTATCTGCAATGAAGTAATACGGTGGTAGTATGGTTATGTTTGATTTAGGGGAGCGATTATAGAAGGATCCACTGGACTTGGAGTGAACACACAGCGGTGAAACAGTTATACAAGTGGATTTTAGAGGCTGCTTATGACTGTGGGGATGAAAGCAAGAGGAGAGAAAGAAGCAGATGAAGAAGAGAAAGAAACTGTTGATGTGCTGTCAAACAGCAGAGGACTAAGTTATTATTGGTAGAATATTCTGGAAATTGTTTTCTCTTGGCAGTGAAGTAGAGAGAAACTAAATGTGAACGTGCTTCTGCATGTACAGATCAGCAAACTGGAAAGATTTTGCTTTTGAGGAGACTCCATTGCTTGAAATAGATTGAAGTAAGAATAGGGACACATTGTTACCACTGTGCAGTTTTTCCACATAAATTAAGAGATGCTCCCAAATCAGACCTTAAAAAAAATAACCCCAAAAAACCCCCAAAGAACTGAAATGCATCTGTAGCTTATCACCACCTATTTGTTTCTCCTAAACTTCATTTTCTAAGTTACATTTCCCAGCGGTTTGTCCCTGACTAGAAAAAAGGGGTCAGTAGAGACATGTTCCTGGAAGTGAGAGAAATTGAGAAGGTGACCTTGCATCTCTATCCAGAACTTTTTGAAAGGTAACTGAGATGTTGTCTGTAACTGTGGAGGGACATGGGACCAAACTCTTCGTTTGGTCTCCTGGGAAAGCCCAGCCTAGGAAGCTCTGTCTGGAGGTTGAGAAAGGGAAGGGGTTAAGAAAGCAATACTGTGTTTGGATAGAGAATGTTGCAAAAAAAGAATGCAAGTAATCCAAGATAACTGCAGTTATAGGTTAGTAGGATAACAGATGGCAAATATAATCATACAGTCCACTAGCCCAAAATACGCCGTTTTTTAATGTCCTTGCTGGAATTCATCCACACCACACCAAGCAGTGGGACGCTATCCAAGAACTTGCCATGGCACAGTGTCTGAGAGAGCAGATACCAAGCTACATGCGTATAATGTGCATTTCAAGAGCTGATTGTTACTGTGCAGAGCACAGTTTTAGCTTTTTGATGATGCTCTTAACTTCAAGCTTTTTCGCAGAAGAGATGGTTTGAGAGCAGAGCAGAACCACCATTACTGCAGCTGTGGGGAAAAAAATAACCTACTGGGATTAAAACAGCTCAAATGAAAGAACTAATTTTTAAAATTATTCAAACTAAACAGTCATTTTATAAAGAAATTTACTAAAATAAGTTGAAAAAAATCCCATAGTCAGGTTTCTCCCTCCACGGGATGTGGAGTAGAAATTGCTGTGCCCAGCGTTTGCCTGTCCATGTGCCCGTGGGTGTGCATCCAGAACAAGCACTCAAAAGTTTGGAGACTTTCTGCCCAAGCAAGAACTGTGCAGTTTCTGTTGTCAGCCCCTCATGTACTTTCTGCTAAGAAATGAAGGGAGGTCGGTGCTTCCCGCAGCCGGGTCCAGTTTCTGCAGTCTGATCCAGTTTTCTTTACACTTTTCCTTCAGGAGCTCAGTATTCTTCTGCCCCCCTCTCCAGCGTTTTCTTACTGTTTTAATCCCTTTCAGCAAGACCAGAGGCTCCCCTTCCCTGGGCCATGCAAGGTTTTCAAGATGAGGAGACCTATTTCCCTACCATCACCTCTTGCATTTTGTTCAACTCCCAGGGTGTCTTCCCGTGGCGTCTGGGTTTATCCTTTGTCCAGCTCTGCCTGTTGTAAATGGCCGTGCTGAGTTAGTGGAAAAGTCCTTTCTTCCACCTTTTTGCACCATATTGCAAAAATAATTTTGCCGCTTCCAATCTTTTTTCCCCATTCCCCAAATAAATTGTTTGCATCTTCACAATTTGCATTTTTGGCCGTTTTCCATCTAGCTGCTACATGCAGCTTTATTGGTAATAAACCTCAGTTATGACCTATTTCTACCACTGCTTGACATAATATCTTGAAGTTCCTGGCTTGTAAAAAGGAATAGCCTATTGGGTGTAAACCGCAAATTCTCACTTGTCATCATCAGAGCATCTGCAGAAAACCAGGTGGTGTGTTTGGATCTCAGGCTCTTCACTGCCTGTCCTGCCATGTGCACAGTCTGGACCCCCAGGAGGGTCTTTACAGTCATAAATGTGAGGTTTCAGAAAGCATTTTCTGAAATTATATTTTTCTGTCTTTTTTCTTTTTCCCCTGGCCAAAGTGTAACACTGTGTTCTCATGGGGCTTTTCATACCGTTTCTTTTGCTGAGCTACCTCGAATGTCAGGCAGAACTTGGAGCTTTAGTCTAAAAGCTAATTTTCTGTAAAAAATAGGCTCATCTCCATTTACTGTACTGTAGTTATCTCTGGTGGCAGAGTCAACTGCAGCTCGTGTTTGTCAGTATTCTTATTTTTAGAGGTATTTCTCCTGTAAAAGGAGTTGCATTAAATCAAGAATGTGACAAGTTCCACAAAACATCCCTGCATCATTGGGTTACCCCACTGCATACTCTTCACTTCTCTCCTTAATAGCTCCATGTCATTCACTGTAGCTTTTTCTGATCTTATGTTTGCCTCAACTCTTACTCCATCTTGAATACGAGCCTTGTTAGCTGAGCGTGCTTGTACCCTAAACACATTTGACAGGTCGCCCGCGGGTCTGATCTCATGTCAGCATAAGATGGGATGTGTGTCATTTCTATAACGTGCTCATATTACATGTTCTTTTTTTCTTTTTTTTTTTTTAACAGCTTTTGCTAAGTTTGATTTAAATGCACAGTTTGGTAATAAGCTCAGGATGCTAATAGGGTATTGGCTTCTCAACAGCCCCAGCAATCTTTACCAAAATCCTTACAGTGATGGTTTCCCATCTCAGGAGACCGACATCTCCTTTTACTTAGGAAATGACCGGTACATTCTTTATTAGCTATACATTCTTTATTAGCTATACATTCCTTATATGTAGGTTTTGGTGAGCAGTGAGACAACTTCTGGGTGCTAGCAGTAATTACTCTCCAGTGCCTCTTATCCAGCTGTCTCTTTATTGCAAACCTCAAGATCTCATCTAAGGTTAACTGATGAAATTTTATTTCAGATGAGATTTCCCTTCCTCTTCAAAATGTCATTCCTTGCAATGGGAGGCTTTGCTACACAAATTTGATACAAGAGCACAACCATGCTCTCTGCTGTCATAAAATAAAATGCCAGAGATGTCCCAAGAGGGACTTGCTTCCCAGGTCTTGGACTACCAAAGGATGAATTAGTCTTGTTGAATTTCCTGACAGCGAGTAGAGCTCAGTGCTGCCCTGACACCTTTGCCAGTATTCTTGACCATTTCAAAGCACTCAATTGGACCTGCATGCACACCCCTACTGAGAGTGATGCCAGTTTTGGGAGGGAGATGTCTAATCAGCATTGTAGTTGGTAAACTAGTCCAGTCTGGTTATTCACCTTGGCCTGTCTACAGATGAGTTAGATGCTGTTGTAGAGGTCTTTCAGCAGCAAATGTACATAAAGGTGCACACTGAAAATTGGAAGAGAAGTTCCTAGCTAGGAGCACAATGTTTGAGGTGTTTGGTGGACACTCTACCTCTTGCATTTTCCTTCCCTGCCCATCCAAGCCCCTGGTGTTTTCTCTCTCTGCTGTTACGAGGAGGTGGATGACAAGCATGTGCCACTGTTCATGCACTCAGCAGAGTACATGGACCTTCAGAATGGCTGCGGGGCAGGGCAGGAAAGTTTGGGTCAGAGTGCTTTTGATGTATGCATTCTACCCGCAGAGGCACATGCATACAGATAAAGCGCTTTGGAAACCTCCAGCTGTGGTAAGTATTACTTCTTTCTCTGTTCCATAATATTTGAGCTTTTCACAAGCACTTTTGCAGATCAGAATATCCGAGAACTTGTGACTGTAAGTGATGTTTGCTGCTCCGTGTTTGAAATCTAAACTCTGTGTCCTTGAGGAGCTGGTGATCTGCTTTTCTGTATAAATCAGTTGTCTCAGTATATTGCATGTTTGAACCATAGGTGCCCTCAGCTCCCTCAGCTTCTTGCTCTGAGACAGCTAACTGAATTGAGAGGCTGAAATTGCCATGAGGAGTTGAGGTCACTGCCTCGATTCCCTCACTCTCAAGCAGCGTGGCAAGTTCTCGCATTAAGCAAATGGCTTGTTTTGTTTCTCTCGGATTTCCTGAACATTAGCAATGGTTTTGAGCAGTGTCTAATCGATTTTTAAAACCCTAACCCTTTGCTTCTCTCATCCTTCCCTCTCTCCTGTGTGTGTCTCTGTGTATGTGCTTTTTGTCCTTTTTTTGTGTTTGTTTTTTTATTTTTTTGGTGGCTTGTGTATCCTTTCCCTGTGTTGCGGTGCTGTTTTACGCTGCAGAATTCGTCCAGCTCTGCCTCTTCAGAAGCCTCTGAAACCTGCCAGTCAGTGAGCGAGTGCAGTTCCCCCACCTCAGTCAGCTCAGGCTCCACCATGGGGGCTTGGGCCTCCACAGATAAGGTGAAAAACTTCATCTCAAAGACATACAAACCTACTAGCTCGTTACCCAAACCCTGCAACATTTGGACAAAAAAAGAAACGTGCATGGGATGCAGCCAGGATTCCTCTTTGTGAAGATGAGAATAGGAACCGTTGCTCTTAGAAATGAATCTGTTTGCATAAACCACAGCAATACTTGCCTTTAAACCAGCTGCTGGGGGAAGCTACAAACTGGGCATTTTACAGAAGTAGTTTTCTAAGAAAAGCTCTTTGTCCACCTTTTCTACTCCAAGAGATTGTGGAAGGCTGCCCAGACCTGGCTGGTTGCCTAACAAAGAGCATCTTGCCCAGATTGTGCCATTTGTGGCTTCCCTCTCTCCCATGAGGCAGCACACGTTACACTGAGCAATTGGGGTTTGCTTTTTACCAAAACCAAAATGAAAATGAGATACACGTGGCTGTAATAAATAATGGGGGAAGCGCTCTGAATCGGGGAAGGAAGCGATAGCGGTCTCCATTCTCATCTGGTAAATCCTTGCTGTTGGTTTCTTCCTTTTTTTTTCTTCCATATCATCACACAGCCAGAACATGTCATGTTTGAAGGCTGAATGCTTTTCCTCTCTGTCCAGCTGCATAGAATAAACGCCACCAATGCCAATGCCTCCAGTACTGGAAATGCTTTGTTTCTGTGTCCGCAGTCTGCAGGGTACCCAAATTGCAAAGGCTTTTTCACAGTGTGCTGCTTTCATGGACAGAAGGCAAAGCTGCTCAGCCTGGAGACAGTGACTGCTAGAGTGATGTCTGAAATTTGTTATATCCAATAACAACTTTCAAGCAATCTCACATCTGAACCAAGCATTGTATCAATTTCCTGTTGTTTATTTGCAGCAAAGCTAAGATTTTTCTTTCTTTTGTTTTACAATACAGACATTTTCTCCCTAAGACATCAGAGTCGCAGTGTATTTTCATATTCATTCTGTTTATATTAATTTCTCTTTTTTTGTTTGTTTATTTGTTTCATTTCCAGTTGTCTAATGGGTTTTATCACTGTAGTTTATCAAGTGACCCATCCGTAGCTTCAGTTGGTGCAGGTCCTTTCCCTCATTTCCCGCCTGTCTCCCGTGCGTGGACTCGGGCTCCCTCGGCCCTCCTTCCAGACTGCGTTCATTATTACACCATTGGGCCAGGCATGTTACCATCATCTAAGATCCCTAGCTGGAAGGTTTGTGTTCCTTTTGTTGTGGCAGTCCTCACCTCCTCATACCCACAGCGTGCACACGGCAGTTGTCGCTACCTTTCGATCCATGTAATTTACTCGTTGATTTGCTCTGTTTAATACCACTCTGAATGGGCACTGCATGGTGATAATCAGAGAGCTAAAATCAGGTAGTGGATATTTCTGAGTGACCTTGTCTATTCTGGCACTGTCTAAAACACGTTAAAGCTGACAACACGTAGGTAGGAAGGGAGACTTTAACTCTGGAACATGGGTGAAAGCACTCGAGGCTCTATTCAGCGAGAAAAAGGCTTGTTCAGCAGCATCAAAGCACTCACTTGAGCAGGGAAGTGCAGGCTCGGCATCCCCTTGGCTTGGTGAAGCCATACATTGAACAACAATGTTCTCACTGGGGCGATGGTGCGTGATCCCCACCTTGGCCATAGGCAGCCACACTCTCATAGATCTGCCTGGAGAAGGCGCTGGTCACCAAGTGAACCCAGGAGATGACCATCACTGTCCTAGCTTTACTGCCCCGGGCTGGAGGTGCTCACTCAGCTCGTTTTGCTCTTTGGGCGAGACCACTGAAAAAGTCAGAGCGCAGTAACTTCTTTCAGCTGCTCCAGCTGGATCTGCAGAGATCTTCCTTGGCACCAAAACGCTGCCAGAGCCTTGGCTCTCATCCCTGCCGGGTGGTTCCCTTTGGGAGGCTCTGCCCCAGAGCAAGGGGAGAAGGTCTCTTGGTTGTTGCCTTGGATCTTCACGAGGCTGATGGGCAGCTGACGGTAGCTGCACGGGTCTTAGATGCCTGTGGATGGTTATATGATGCTGCATATGCACCATGGGACCTTCTTATACATTTAAATTGAGAGACCTTGTTACAGACCCCCCCCCATTCTCTCTCTCCAGCAGCTGGAGACTTGAGACATACACACAGGGTGGCCACAGTGGTCCTGGGGCTTCAGGGTCATTGGTTGTGTCTATGCTAGAAGCACTTTGCCGCTGTATTTCACAGCAGAGCACTTAGAGCAAAGACACAGCTTTAAAGGTAAAGCAGAGTTTTGTATGTGCTACTAAAACCAAAATACGTGTCTGCACCAGGGGCTTCTCCGTCCAGCCACCTTGCACTTCTCATACCTTGCACTGAGCCACATCAGTAAAAATCGATAGCGTGGTCTTAGCCCGTCATTAATTATTTGCTAAAGGCTGTGCAGAGACTGCCCAGCAGCCATTGGGGGCTGCACGGCCCCTTCTCACCCACAGGTTGTTTCTTCTGTTTTTATTTTTAAAGCACCCCTTGTGTTAGTGAGGGAAAACTCTTAGGGTTGAGCTTGCTCCTGCAGCGGCTCCCGTTTTGGAAGCTGCTGCGTAGCAGTGGCCCTGCGTCCCAGCACAGGTCAGTCCTGCTCTTTGTGTGCAACCTGTGGTTTCTGGGCACCCTCAGGACTTTGCTTAATAGAGCCCTGAGTGAACACAGCCCTCGTGGCCTGAGGAGTTTCTCTTTCAAATTTGGCACAGTAATTCAGGGTGAAGTTAGTCTGCAGTACAGATTATTGCTATAAACCAGGTTTCAGCTAGGAAGAAAACTGAGAGATTTTTCAGAGTAACTTGCCCCTATGATGTGCATCCAAAATCTGTTCAAGCCTAATTTTTCAGAATTTAAGGCATGAACAGCACATAACACTAGAACTTGTATGCATCTGCAACAGTTACATCACCGATTGGACATTAATGTATATTTTCTGCTGTGTGCCAGTGATTTTTGCATTTGAATTTCTGAAAATACAGGCTTTAACACAATGGAATTTCATTTAGAGAAAATGATAGTATTAAAATGTTAAATATTTTCATATAAACACTTAGGTAGAATGGGAAAATTTAGATTCTCTTTAATAAAGGAGATAGGTTTTATAAGTGAAGATTTTTAATATCCTGAAAATTTATTTCTGGCCTTATTCAGAAAGGCATATCCAGTTTGATACGTAATCTATTACCTTAAAATTGCCCTTTTGCATAGTTTTACTTGTAATTAAAGCCCCATTACTGATGAAAGCTATCGCTAACAAGCACGTTTCCTTAGGACTGGGCCAAACCAGGCCCATACGATCAACCAATGGTGAACACGTTGCAACGTCGCAAAGAAAAGCGCGAACCAGATGTCAATGGAGGAGCTCAGAGCGGACCACTCATGCCCTCCGAGGAGGCCCAGAGACCTCGGAGCATGACGGTGTCGGCTGCCACAAGGGTAAAGCTCTAATTTTGAATATGAAGAGGTCCTACAGGAAAGCTCGTGAGAGACTTTTCACAAGAGCAGGTAGCAATAGAATGAGGGGGAATGGTTTTAAACTGGAAGAGAGGAGATTTAGACTGGATATTAGGAAGAAATTCTTTACTGTGAGGGTGGTGAGACACTGGCACAGGTTGCCCAGGGAAGCTGTGGATGCCCTCTCCCTGGAAGTGTTCAAGGCCAGGTTGGACGGGGGCTTTGGGCAACCTGGTCTGGTGGGAGGCGTCCCTGCCCATGGCAGGGATTGGACTGGATGAGCTTTAAGGTCCCTTCCAACCCAAACCATCCTATGATTTTATGATAATGTGCTGTTTGGTTCAAAGGAAGTGGATGTGCCAGCTCCTCCCAGTGCCTTTTTTGCCCTGTTTCATGTTGGCACACATTAATCCAGCAGGCAGGGCAGGTGTGGTGGTGGGGTGGTCAGTGGAAGTGATGTGAGCATGAGGGAATACGCCAATGGGTATCGGCGTTTGTAGAGGAATGTTTCTTTGAAGTTTCTTTGGTGTTCTTCTGTTTCTTTGAAGCCCTAGCAATGGTGGGACACAACCCTGTTGGGTTGCACTGGTGACGAGCTCTGCTTGGGAGGAGGGTCAGCTAAAATCTGTGAAGATCAATTAACCCTTCTAGACATAACGAGTCTCCTTTCTGTGTGTGCCCAGCAGGGTGAGGAGATGGAGGCCTGCGAGGAGCTGGCGCTCGCGCTGAGCAGAGGGCTGCAGCTGGACACCCAGAGGAGTAGCCGGGATTCCCTGCAGTGCTCCAGCGGCTACAGCACCCAGACAACAACTCCGTGCTGCTCAGAGGACACTATCCCATCTCAAGGTACCCATCCAAGAGATGTGCTTTTTGGGAGTGTTCCCAGAAGCTTTGTAGTCAGCTGGGGACAAAGGGGTGAAGGTTGCTGTTGTGAATTTTTTTCCAGCTTGGAATGCAGCCTGGCTTTATTAACTAAACAGAAACATGGACTGCTGCATAGGGTACTGAGCAATCATAACTTTTTGTGCGTTACTAGAATGAGTTTTAGCTTAAAGATGGTACTGTTTTAAAGAAGATGCTGGAATTGCATTTTGTGAGTTAAGTGGATGACACTGGTATCTCTGGTATCATCATACGCTTCCTGTGGCAGCAGCGTCCTCTGAGCTATTGCCTTAGCAAATACGCACTCGCGAGCCTCATTTTCTTGTTCCGTCAGTACTCTGAATCTGCCCGTGGTTTCCCTTTGTGACCTCTTATTTCCTATCTAGGCAGAGATTTTGTGATTGGAAAAATAATCCCTTGGAGACCTAACCTTGAGCGTTACTGGGAAGCTGCCGTAAGGCGCTGGGTTTTGTGCCCTGTTGCAGAACCAGCAGCAATCCAAGAGGGACCGAGTTTGGTGTTTGCAGTTCAGCAGCTGCCGTGTTGGCTCAGCAGTTACAGGGAAAGGAAGGAACTTGATGCAATTATTAAAGCCGAGACTGAGCTTTCAGAGCTGACAGCTGGGATTTACTTTGTTTGCAAAATAAGAAAATTTGCTGCTGAAATCACTGTTGCACAGTCCCCTGAGCTCCGGTCTGAAGTACATTTTTTAGTCGCTGACTGTGGTCTGAAGTATTTGTATCTACAAGTGGTAGCATATGGCTTGTGGGATGCTGGTTGTGGTATCTTAAGGTTGGCAACAAACACTGAGTCTTCATTACTTCATGAGTTATTTTCAGGAAGGTACCGAGTGTGCACAGTTCTTCTCTTTCACAAGAGATGGGCACCCTGCAGCTTTAGGGTCTGCTGCAGCGCCTGCCTTCAGCCACACAGTCTGAGAGTCTTGGTCACAGTATCAGAGGCTTCTTTCCTCCTAAAGGTGAAACCTCTCTTAGTTGCCATTGGCCTCCAGGCTTTTTTTGGTTATATATACTTTTTTGGTTCTCCATAGGTTAGTGACGTGACTCAGCTGTCTTTGCCAGCTTGTTCCTAACTCTGTCTTTTGGCATCAGTTTCAGATTATGATTATTTCTCTGTGAGTGGTGACCAGGAGGCAGAACAACAAGAGTTTGACAAATCTTCCACCATCCCAAGAAACAGTGACATTAGCCAGTCCTATCGCAGAATGTTTCAAACCAAGCGTCCTGCTTCCACCGCAGGTCTGCCCACCACGCTCGGACCCGTCATAGTCACCCCCGGCGTCGCCACCATCCGACGGACCCCCTCCACCAAACCTTCGGTGAGACGCGGTACCATAGGAGGAGGCCCGATCCCCATCAAGACGCCAGTGATTCCTGTCAAAACGCCAACCGTCCCCGACATCCCGGGAGGGCTGCCCGGCGCCCTTGCCGGGACAGAAGAGTGTCCCGAGCAGAGTCCCGAGTCTCCATCTGCAGGAGATGGTGGGCCAGGTGTCGTCAGCATGCCCTCGTCCTCGTGGAGCGGACAAGCATCCGTCAACCCTCCGCCGTCCAGCCAGAAACCGGGGGCTGCGGAGGAGCAGAGGCAAGCAGTTCCTGAGAGCGAGGGGGAGGAAAGCGACCGGGATGGGGGAAGCGCCCTGGTGCCCGCGGGGCAGCCGGAGCTCGATCCTGGAGAGCTGAGTCCCGGGGACGCCCCGCAAGGGGAGGATATGCTGAACGCCATCCGGCGCGGGGTCAAGCTGAAGAAGACGACCACGAACGATCGCTCCGCGCCTCGCATTTCCTAGGATTGGGAAAGCTGCCAGAGTACTCGCCGCCGAGAGGGAACTGTGAGGAAACGAATTTGTCTCTATCCATTCCAATCTGTAATCAATGAATTTTTTAAGATACTCGGTAACAGACGGTCTGAAAGTACTCTGAAAGAGAAAGCAAGGTGAAAGAGCGTAGTAAGACATAATCTTCACTGGTGTTTTAATTTGTAAATATCAATGATTTTGTTTCTGCATTTTTTTGATCTAAGTTACACTTTTAATTTTTTCTGAAGGTGCCAAATCCCATTTACCTTTTTTATAACTCTCTTTGTAAACTTTTAAATCACAGGAGAAAAAAAAATGTCGAGTAGTTAACTTCAGCAAAGGGATTTAATGAAAATTGGGCTTTTTGCAAGCTTTTGTAGAGCGCCGTGTAATAGTGAGGTTAAAACCAAACCATCGCAATGGGACTTTAAGTCAAGCTGTAAAGAACAGATCCTCGTTTAAGTATTAAAAAACAAAAGTTTGAAAAGCGTGGATAAAAATTGACAATAAAAGCAATATGTAATGCAAGGAAGAAACCTGCAGTTGGTAGAGTATTTGGGGGGTAGTGGGGGGAGGGAGATGCCATCAAAATAGCAGATGCCGTTGCACAAAGTAGCCTCGTAGGATTCATTACTGGTAGCTTCATGGTAAATGCATCAGAATAAGCCATACTGGATTGCAGTGTTTTGTTTCTGTGGGGTGTTTAAAGGCCGGGGTTGATCACGTTTCTGTTTCGACTGCACAGCAGCAACTCTCAGTCCCACACATGCAGCCTTTCCGCGTAGGCTTGGTCCTTCCGCCACCACTTTCCGTTGTTCCTCCCATCTTTCACTGCGCAGAACCAGGGCGCCAGGCGTTGGGCAGTCACACGTGGGAAACCGTTCCTAAAATGCGAGCAGGGAGTTCTTGGATATTATCAAAATGCCTTTTTCTGACCGTGCCCAGCAGGCTGGGCACCTCGGGAAGCCCAAAATATTTTGAGAAAACACTTAACAATTCGACAGGCGTAACCAGCTTGTGATCTGATCAACTGCGAATGTTTCTTTCCAATACAGGGGCTTGTTTTTCTTAACTTCTTTTAAATGGCAGTCGATTGGCTTTTCTTAAATACTGAAAAGAAAGGGGCGAAGGGTGGGGGGGGGGGAGAGATACTGGTTTTTTGATAATACTGGGAGTCTGACCACGATATTCTCTTTTTTTGTACTTTAAGTCATGTTTTTTGGAACGCTATTGATAGAATTATTAAGAGTTGGATTTTTTCCTTCGAGTAAAAGTAAGTTATTGCTGCAATACCCGTCTCCTAAAGCTGACAGAAATATGCAGACCCCAGGGCACGGCGTGTGTTCGGTTCAGACAGCTGCAAGGACGGCACCTGCCCGCCCGCAGCAGACCCACGTGGGGACAGGCACCGGACCTGGGCATCCAGGACTGCCTGAAGATGCACCAAACAATCCCAAACAGGGGCTGGTTTCCACCAGGCGCTCTGCAGATTTCTGTTGGCTCTAGGCTTGCCTACATAACCGCTTATGCTTTAACACATAACTGCATTGGATGTGAAACTTCTAGTAACTGTGTAGTCACTGTGTTCTATATAACATTTTACACTGCTGTGGTTGCTGACCTTTTCTTTTTTGTTATGGCTTAAAAGCAAAAAAGCAAAAAAAAAAGGCATGATTCTTAGAAAATACTGAACCTTCCTTTCTTTGAAAAACAAGCTCCTTATTACAGAATATAATAAACAGTAGTGCCTGTGGTGTAGCCCACCAATCGATACAGTAGCTGATGCATTGTGCAAATGAGGCTTTGAGATGGTTTTTGCATAAACAAAAACTGCTAGGAGATAATCTCGATAGTTAAAAGTGTTATTTAAACCTTTGAAATAAATGGATGTAACTGTACCTGAGTACAGCTTTTCACTTGTTTAGTTCTTAAACGTTAGTATAATCAGTAAAATTTAATATAAAATGTTGCCAAATTCAATGTAGAAAGAATGTGACAAAACACTTTGGATAGTTCTATTGTTTGTGTTTTTGCATATTGTAAAAGCAGTGTCACAGCTAAAAAATAAAATGTTTCTAATGGTAAATTATTGTGGTTTAGTTGCTAGTTTGTACTGAGAGTTGACCTCTCCCTGTGCAGTTTTTTGTTCTAAACTGGTATAAATAATTGCTGTAAGTGTGTCTCCCTTCTACATTGTAATGATTGCTTAAGCCTACATTATAAATAAAGAACTGCTGGAAAACTTCTGTATTTCAGTTCTTACAGACTTTCTGCTTCCAGAGCTTTGGATATCGATGGTGTCCTCCATCAGACTTGTGAAGCTCACGCTGGTTCCTTCTGAGTGTAACAGAAGCCAGAGAGAATTAAAAAATTAGGTAAATAAGATCACATATAGCTGTGTTTTACTGGTGTGCACTGGAAGGGCAGCAGCAAAGATGCAGTGCTAAGGAAATTCCCATTAAACAAGAACTGGTGGCATTTCTCTGCCCCTCAGTCGGGAGGCACAGACTCCTCAAATGTTTGTGCATCTGCTTCAGGGCTGGACCACAGTTCCTTTTGCCAGAGGAGGAGAGTTGCTGCTGCCAGCATTGCCCGTGTTGCGGCCAGAATTTATCAGGCACAGCACCAGTGCCATCTCCCCAGTGACCCTGAGTGAGTGAAGGCTTCCTTGTGCTCAGCCTTGTCAGGAGCGAAGGCAGGGCGGAGGACGCTGCTCCCACTCGCAGCTACCACGCAGCGGCCCAATTTATTTCCTTGTGAATGCGATAGATTCATTTCTGCCCAGAGGTTTCCTTTTGTTACAAAGACACTGAAGGAAAACTCAAGGTGGTTTGGCTGGAAACACGTCCTGTTTCCAGAAGGATTCTGGTTTCATTCCCCCGTCTCTCTGTGGCTGTATCTCATGTACTTCTTGTTCACACCCCCTCATTCACTGCTGCTTCTGCAGTGAATCCCATTCACTTGCAGCTCTGGGGGCAAAAATGTTTCTTTAGTTGTGGGGTGGCGATTTTTGTTGTTGTTGTTGTTGTTTTTAAATGCTGGGATATGGAGCATCCATCATGTTAAGGGATGTGAGCCATACCTGCTCAGGTGGTTGTGACAGTCAGGAGGGACTGTTTTTTCTGGCCAAAAAAAAAAGACATTGTGGTTGGTTGGCTGACTGGGAGGGAGGGTGCAAAATCACACAATTAAAAAAAGGAGTACTGTGGTATTTGCATCACTTCTGACATGTTACCAGACAAGCAAAGCACAGAACAGGGCTCTGGGGGAAGGTGAGGTGCAGGAAGAGGGGATGGTTCTTGTAAGCTTGTATTTGAACAGAAGACCCCCTTAGTGCACACCCGCTGACTGCCCGGGCTGCCTGCACCCCACGGTGGTGTGGGCTGCTCTGGCTGCAGCACCAGCACCCACCCAGGTACGGCTCCAGCTCTGAGCCCAGGGCTGCTTGCACCAGGCAGGGGGACACGGCAAAGCAGGCTGAGGGGTTTTTTATTCTCTTTTCCAAAATTCAGACATATTTTAGCCTGAAAAATTAGGCCTTAGGATTAAATATGATGCAATCGAAGCACTCCTGTGGAATGGAAGTCGAGATAGGTAGCCCACAGCTCCTCTCTTCGAGCCCTAAAAATGGGAGAGCAGCAGAAGAGCCAGGGTCTCCTATGAGCTTTTACAAGGTGGCCATAGCCACCTCTTCTCTTCTCTTACAGGGATGTTAGTGGAAGTGTCACCAAAAATTTCCTGTCTTACATCAATGCTTTGGGAATCCCTCTGGAAGCAGCCAGCCTCTGTACCTCGTTTGTCACCTCACACTGCCTGCTAGGACTGGCTGCGCCCCATAAATGAGCACACAGAGGCCACATTCCTCAGCAGGCAGCTTGCTGTAACCCATTCACGGTGCTCTGCAGCTTTCTAGGGTTGTTTATACAGGGTTATACTGAGTTTCCTGACTCACTGTGACAGCTGCAATGGACGCTCACCTTGATAAACCTTGCTCTGGAGTTAGGGTCCCATTAGGCCTTCTTCCCAGGCTGGCCTGTGTTCTCTGACATTTTGGGTACATAGCACAGGTGGTGACAGTCATCTCTTCTACACTGCACAAACTGTGTGTGCATGCTGTAAAAGAACACTATGCCAGAAAAATGCTTTCTGTTTTACTTTATTTGGCTTTGTTTTGTATTACTTAAGAGTAGCGTGCAGTCACTGACATGTCAACTGCCTACGGAAGATAGACCACTTCAATTTTCATGCAAAATTATGCTTTTACATGGGAATTTCACGAGGCCTGGTGACATACTGCCACCACAGTGGTGGCAGATGCCCTTCCTTGCGAGCTGGAGGCAAAGCTTCAGTTTTTGGACCATCAGCTGGAGTTTCTTCCTCCAACTGCTTAATCTGTAAGGTAAGACAAAAAATCATGTTAGCACATGAATGCCCATTTCTGTAACAGTTTTCAGTGCCAGGCAATAGGAGAAATTGGCCCCCACCTCATTAAGGCAGAACCAGCAGTGACAAACGGGTTCCCTATTTCCCAACATTCACTTAAACTCAGTAATCACTGCACGCTCATGTTACCTAATCATGAGGGAATTAAGGAGTAAAGAGTGATTTACAAGAGAATTTCTTACTTAAAAGGTCATTATTGCCAAGTAATTCATGTCTCCCATTGCCACATTAAACAGAGCACATTCTCTTGCTGCTTTGAAAGCTGCCAGGTAACTCCAAGTCCCAAACAACTCCCATTCCAGTACGCAACAGACCCTATTTCTGCAAGCCACCAGCAGCTCTTGAGACGTTTCCAACAGATATTTCTTAAAGCAGCGTAAGTGCCGCTGCTCTGTGTTAATTCTGATGCGAGTGCCACATTACACACAATCCAACTATTTCTCTACAACTGAATTAAAGAGCTATGCTAAGAACATCAACCTTTTCCCACTGAATCTCAGTTTAGGTTGTCCAGAAACTATTCTCCATTCCCAAATGATGAACACGGTGGTAAATCACAATCAAAGGTGCAACCAGAAGTGTTCAGAGCTTCACAGCAGCAGCAGAGGAACTCTCTGGTCATCACTCTCTTCTCACCCCATTTTGGATTTTCCTTTAGTGAAGCTGCTACAGCAGCCCTGCCCTAACTGAAACACAGCTGCGGGTTCAGCTTGAACTTCAAATTCCCTCTGCAGCCTTTAGGAAGTTGTAACTCCAAGATCTCCGTGTAGGCATTTTAAGTCAAGTCAGTGTTTCACGCTCACAGGAGTTCAAATAAAGCAGAATCTGAATAAGACTGCAGCAGACAGTCAGGTACTTTCCAAGAACGCATCTAAATGTCACACAAGACACTTGGGTGCTTAAAGGGGCTTTACTTTGCCCTCAGCAAGCACTGACCTCCTTCTCCCAGCTCTCCAGCTGCAGCTTCTTCCACTGCTCTCGCTTGGCAAAGTAATCGGGATACATCGCCTTCTCAGAAGGGTGCCAGAAATCCAAGCACCATTCAGGAATCTGTTAAAAAAGCAATAGTTTCAGAGATATAATTTCTATACATACAGTTATATATATATTTCTATACAGTACCTACAGACAGCTAAATGCAATCACCGAAGCCAGTATTCAAATCAATTACTAACCCAGGAAATGAAGGTAAAAGGCAGCAGGCTAGAGAGAGCCTTTTCTCCCAACTGCCGATTCATTATCTTTGAAGAACCTTACAACTCATTCCCACTTGTCTCCAACTACAGAAAAAATTAGGGGCCTTTAAGACACTGGCCTGACCTCGAACACGTCTGGTCAAGAAAAGCAGCAAAATTTAAAATCCCGCAGCAGCGTATGAATGTAAACATTTTAAAGACAGGAACATTGATTAAAAAAGCAAAACAAAATGTCACAAGAGACCCCAATTCTTCAAAAAGAAAATGAAGAAGTTGCTCAGAACCATCATTCACCCAGTGACATTGACACTTCATTTTTTGCTGCGCTTCTCAAGACTGAATAAACCTTTGACTGAACACAAACAGCAGAGCTGCTAATAATAATATTGAAAAAAATCCACAATCAAACAACAATTAAAACCATCAAACAAGCTGAGATCTAGAAGTGACATTGTGCAGCAGCAGCAGCACCCACAGTGCACAGCCACTGATGCACCAAGATGCCACATCCTCCTAACGGCCGTTCTGCTACAGGACAACTTTAGCAGGTTGAACAGGGCAGGAAACCAGAACATAACCCATTTTGCATTTCTGTATGAAGACCAATTCTGACCATTTATTGCTCAACTGGCCTCTTTTTCTGTCCAGATTCTCTCTGATCTCTCTACTAATGCTAAGGACCGTGACCTTGGCCTAAGTTTAAGCCCTCCTCTTCCCCTTTCACTCTTCTGTTCTTTTTTTCTGCCTCTGATAAATGTATGTCAGATTCTTCCTTTCAAACAGCTTTCTGTGTGGAAAGCTTTGATCAGACCTAGTCTGATCAGCACTTTCTCCAAATTCAGGAGAAAATGGATGCATGCACTCTCTGGGTTAGCATTAACTTCTTGAAATGCATCAAGAGTCGATGCCAACAAAGTGAAAACCCTGTGTTTGTCTGTGAAATGTGTTTCTTTACTCCTCAACAGAACAGTTAAGGGAGAAAATAGCTTCTAGAAGTCTCTTAAAGTCTAAAAAATACCACTTCTGTTTTCAGGCATGCCACCTATCACACAGTGACACACAAACACATGTCTGGCACTACAACATATTTAGGGAAATGATAACTTTTCTCATTATTCAAAATGCTGGAAGAACGATAGGACTGAGTGAAGAGAAGTTCCCCAATAGCCAAGAAAACATCTGACAAGACCAGAGAGAAACCAAGGCCGTGACCAGACGGCACCACGAAGGGCAGCACAGCTTCCTCCACCTCGCTTCCTCCCACAGGGCAGCTCCAACCCCTTCACTGCGCCTGCCTGCCCCATCGTGGGGCAGTGTCCATTTGGCAGAAGAGCAGATGATGATCCCAGTAAAAAGATGCTGTCTGTCTTCAGACAGACCAGCAAATGCCATTTTCAAGGACCAGACAAGCTGGACAGCTTCTCCCATACAAATAACAAGATGTTCAGCAGAAGTAAACTATCGGAGCAATGCTAATGCTGAGTCAAGCTGCAGCCCTATAAAAGTCCACTTAAAGCACTCACTTTATATTCACTTAAAAAAGAGTAAAGTAAGCACAGTAATGCACAATCTCACGGGCCACCTTACCTTGTAGCACTCCTGCCTCTCATAGGAAGTGCCCCCCGGGGAGTCAGGGAAGATGTAGGGCTGAGGATGCTGGTTTGCCCAGAACTCCTCCTCGCCTGCCTTCAGCAGCTCTGTAGCTTTCACCATATCCTTCACATCCTTGTTCTTATCGAATCGTTCTCTCAGGAGGCAGGCAAAGTAGCGGTACTTGTCTCTATGGACATAAGTTAACCACAGTGATGGATATTGGAGGAAAAAACGAAACAGATACAGAAGCAAAGCCTGACAACATCACCGGTCATCTCTATACAGACGGGGCTTGGCCTAGAGCCCTGAGGAGCTCCTCCCTGAGGAGGCTAGCACAGACAAGGAACTCTAGAGACTTCTACCTCCCCCCTCCAGCCATGACTTGGAGAAGGAAAGAAAAGGGGGCAAAGCCCCAGTTAAGCCCAACGCCCCGTCTCGGCGAGAAATACCGGTAGGAAAGGCCAGGCCAACCCCCCGCCCGCCCGCCCAGCTAAGCACGGAACGGAGAGG
>NW_010208357.1:0-57618 GCF_000695765.1 Mesitornis unicolor
CCTTCCAGCTCCTCACATTCTGGGATTCTGTTTGCCCCTCTGTGTCAGTGCAGATACTGCATTGCATAGTGGAGGCCCTCCTAGAAATGAGATTTTAAAACGTGGGCCTGCTTTCTGTTTTTCATTTGGATCATAAGATTGTTTGGTGTGCTGCTATGAGCGTACAGTGTTTAACACAGTTGATCTGCATCCTAGATGGAAAGCTCGATATTGTAGTGCTGTGATAATAACAGGGTTGTTAATGTATACTAGAAAAAGTGCCTTGCTGAGTTCTGCATTCCTTCATTCAAAAGCAAACCCTGAAAAAACCTACCCTAGAAACGAATTCAATGTATATCTTACGGATGGCATGTTGCTTTTGCACTGGAAAATGAACTCATCAGATAGAATGAACCCTAATGCTACTATCCCATCAAGTATCTCATCCCTCATATGTCTCCATTTCCTTAAAAGTTTGCTGCTCTGAAGGGCTGTATGCCTCAGAGGTAGTTTAACATATACACATAAATCTTGGCTTTGAAGATCTCTTCGGAGATGACACTGGTGTCTAGCTTCTTTATCAATCCTTTTCTTTTTTTCCACCCAAAGCCCCTTTCTTCTAAGCTTCCAATAGAAATCAACATAAAGAAAAGAACGAGAATTAAGCAGGGAAAGTGTGTTTTCCTCACTAAAAGTAGCATGTTCCCAGGTATATGGCAGAAAATTTGAAATTCCTGTTACAAAGGAGGTGGTCTCAGCTTAGACTTCTCTGTCATTAGATCTTGCTTTTTATTGGCTATAAATAATTATGTCTATTGAAATGTTACTCCACATGCCAGAAGCAGACAGTTCTTGGACGTGCTGATTAATACATTTTACTTTTCTGAAGACATATGTGGCAACTATGTATGGAAGAGGTAGGCTTGAACAGGTTTATCCAAAGAAAACAGAGAGATTTCTGTGGCTGATGAAGGGAAAGGGCTGTGCCAAAACAATTTAGAGCCCACTTTACTTGGTTTATGTAAAAGCCTGGCCAAGGAGGCTGCTCTTGCTTCCTGCCAATGCAGGACAATGTGGCTACAGCTGTGCTGGAGAGTCTTGGTTCAAATGAAAAACAAAACCAACCAAACGACACAACTCAAAGAATAAAAGAGCTCCTGCAGGCTGGCTGAAAAGCATCACCTCCACTGAAGAACAGCTGCTTTCTAATTCATACCACTGCTCTTTTTTTGAAGGGGTGGTGGTGGAAGGAAAGCTTGTCTTTCTGCTCTCTGAATTTTGACCTTTGCCTGGTGCCTGTGAAGGAGGTCTCTAAGCTGTTATTCAGCACTTGTGTCTTCTTATATTTCAGAACAGAGCCAACACTCAGCCAGACCTTGAAAGAGCCCATATGCTTCCTCACAATATAGAACTAAAAGGCGTTTGCATCCCTGCCACTGGAACAAGACATTAATCTGCATCGTGTTAGGTTGTGCTGGCTGGCGGAAGGTGCCTAACACAAGGTTCAAATGAATAATGACCACCTGCTTCTGTTTTCCCTTTCCTGCTTCTGAGGAGCAGGTGTGCTGCATACGCTGTGGCAGAGAGAGCGGCCAGAGCAGTCTGGGATGAAGCTGCTGCGAAGGCCCAGAGCAAGAGTCCTGCCAAGTGACAGCCTGGGCAAGGTCTCTTTTGTCTTCCAGCGTTATCTGGCCTTTAGAAGGAAACTGAGGCACGGGGCCAATTTTTGTTAGCTTCCAGTCCAGCAGGGCAGTCAGGGATCTTTACAGAGGAAAATTCAGCGGAGGAAATTTGGGCTTGTCCAGATGGTGGTAGGCAATTGCATTTTACTTGTAAGGATTTCTGGTTATGCAGTTTTTGCTCTGTAGCATAAACTTTCCCCTGCAGGTAGAAGCGAGCTGCAGGCAAGTGAAGGTTTCCAGCAAAAGGAATTTTCTTCACAGATGTGCATCCTGACAATATGGGGTTGTTACAACATTTTATTTACTTTCATTTCTTTTGCCCTTGGGCTGCTGTCATATGTTTAATTTTATTTGTTTGATTTTTTTTCATACCTAGAACTTAGTACTTCCGGAGGTTACATCCCAGTGTAGAGTTTGCTAAACTTACAAGTGTGTGGTTAACATCCGTTACTCCTGCTGAGTACCAAACATGCTGAAGATTTTACTGCTAGGAGCAGAAGTTGAATTTAACTCACTTTCACTTTAGAAGCCATCCCATTCCCTTTCCTGTGAGTTTTTGAGACAAGAAATTAAGTATTTCAGCTATTTCACATAAAATAACCCAGAAATATAATAGGCTTTTAATAACTACATCTTTTTTCATCTATAGAGATCTGCAGCCCCGAGGTCTGCTGGTATTTTATTGTTTTCTAAGACTCTTTCTTTATGCATCTGTGGGGTTTTTTGTTGTTGCTTTTCTTCTGGTTTGTGCATTTTTAGTCTATTTCTGGTTGAAAGAATCAACTTTTTGAAAGGGATTTTTCATGAAAATGTTGGCAGCTATGGGGTGCCTGGCAGAACGCTTGTGAACACCACTCGATTTGGGATTCGTTCTGATGATGTTGCTACTCTGAATCTTTATATTATTCTATAGAGGAGAGAGAGAGGTCACCTACGTGAGATGTATCTGGCAAGGGAAGAGTTAATACTCGCATATGGGTGGTTTTTTTCTTTGAACTTTTTCTCAGCGGGTGAAAAATAGCTGCAATCAGGTGGCACTTCAATAAGTAGTAACAACCAACTGCCAGGTTGAAAGATCACAAATTCTTGTAGCAGCAGTTCTATTATAGGGAAGCGTGCGTCAGCCCGGGTGTGTGTGTGTCTCTGAAAACTTGCCAGGCTATTGATAAGAAGAGCTGGGCCATAATCCAGAGTAAAGAATAAAACAAGAAAGCACCATTTGAGAGCTGTACTGCAGAGGCTTTTTTTCCCCCCTCCTTTTTAATACTACTTTAACATGCAGAGACCACATTAGTATTTATATAATATGCATCTACAGCTACTGATGAAGTTCCCCCTGGCTGTGAAGGACATGGATGAATCAGTAACAGCACTTTCAGATTAAATATTCGTAACAGATCTTATAGAATGAAAAATCAACAACCTTATTTAAAGTGTGCTGCTTTGCCATGGGCATTTTAATGGGCTAGGCCTTTTAAGCTATTGGGCAGCTTTCAGTTGCGGTATAAAATGAAGCAGCAGACTGGCAGAAGGCCTTTCTCAGAAGCTGAGGTTGCCTTGGTGGTGCTGTGACTTTGCGGTCTGTGAAAACTGGAGCTGTGCTAATGATGTGTTTCTACCTTGTTGGGAATAGAGGCTGTTTGCATAGGGCACCCTAGGCCAGAAGGAGACTGCTGAAGGAAATACAAATTCAGCTTCTGGTAAGCGGGAAAGGAGTGGAAGAAATGGCTATAGGACATGGAGAGCTCAAAGTGCTGGAAAGCCTGAAAATGCTTTAAAGGATGAGAATATCTGCAGACAAAAAAGTGTTGCTTCTTATCAGGCTTTGAGTTTAGGGTGAGAGAGGGAATAGTGACGCAAATTAATTCCTGAATTCTGGCAATGCTTTGCGTTATGAAGGGCTCTGAATCACTGGGACTTTTCAAATGTAGTAACTTCTTATGCATGATAGCATATGGGAGACCTTCAAAGTACTTCAGCAGTTACTTCTTGAAACTTTGAAGTTCTTCACCTTACCTTATTTCATATTATTACCCAAATACGTGTGCTATTTCTGATGAGACTGCTGTATGTATTAATGTCATGCGGTTTCCTAAGACTAAATGTCAATAGTGATAATCCTTCTATATATAAGCAATGAAGGCTTTTAATATTGACCACTGCTGCTGTTACACCAGTTATTTGGGCAATACGGTGGTGACTCCTGCTTTTGTTCCTGGCTCAGGTCTTACCCCGGTGAGCCTGAGCACCCTCTGCAGACTTTTGGCTTTAATGAAGCAGGTGTTTGAATATGTTTTGGTTTTCTGTGCAAAGCTCTATGTTAAGCTGATATGAACCTAGATGCACCACCATTCATATGGGACTACATTGTGACCTTTTCCTGTGTGACCTGGTCTGGGTGATCCTGCTCTGGCAGAGCTTGGACTGGATCAGCTTTGCAGGTCCCTTCCAACTCCTCACATTCTGTGAATCATGGTGAAAACTGAATTTTATATCATTTTCAACAAATGACAACAATAAAAGGGGCACTGAGCTTTATTTCTGCTCTTACTCAGCTTCCTGCCTGCTTTCATTCCAGTTTAGCAAAGGTGCTCTTTACCAGTAAAAAATAGTAAATCCTTTAACCTTAATTGTGCTGGCTTTTGAAGCCAAACCAGATCTCACTTCTGGTATCATCCCTTACCTGCTTTGTTCTCTTCTCCTGAGAGAGAAACATTGACCACCATCTCCTGTGGAGCCTTTGAACATATTCAGGTTAACTTGCACTTCTGGAGGAGAAGAAAGTAAACCTTCAGCTACCGATTTTATGCAAATGTTGTTTGACACATGTCTGTTTCTAAAAGGATCTTTGCTGTATAGTCTTGCTCCCTCTTTGGAAACTTGTAGGACCCCTGCCTGAGCATCCCTCCAGCAGCCCTGTTAAAGGCAGGCTCAGGACAAAAGAAATAGCTGGAGGGCATATTTATTGTCAATACCAGTGAAATCTGTAAGGTATACCGAGCTAGAGTGCTGAAAGAATTTAATTTTATGCTCTGTTGTAACAGAAAGCAGCATTCGAAGAGGGTGCTCGAGACTAAAGGAGAAAATTAAATAAAAGAATTTTTTTTACATATAATGGTCTAAAATGAAACAAATTCAGTAAGTGTAGCCATTATTGTTTTCAATTTGTATTATACTTTAGTGAAAAACCTGAAGCCCTGCATCAGACCTATAATGAAAGTAGTATAATGTGCAGAGATATTAAAAAAGTGATTGAGTTATTCAGTATGCTCATAAAGGGAAGGTACTGGGAAACCAATACAATATGACTGCACTTTGTTATCTAAAAGACTCAAAGCCCTCATGTCGGTCTTTACCTTTGATTTGTCCTTCAAGCGCAGTGGTATCGTGTATCCATGAAAATAAGAGGGGAAAAAAGAGTAATATGTAAAAAATCAATTTCTGAAAAAAGGGGTTTTTTCAATTAGTTTGGGGCATGGAATTTTACTGACTCCAAGGGTTCTTTACTGGAGGTTTCCATAGCATCCTATTCAACTTTGGCACTTAACAAATTCAGGTTTAGTTATGATAGAAACAATAAACTTGAGAAACAACGTGGTTCTAGAATAAACGTTCAGGAGTGGCTTCCCATTCCTTTGTGATCTTGGGTAAGGTGCTTTCAGCCTCAGTGTATGGATCTGTGAAATGGATTGGTACTGTTAATCTCTCTAGGATGGGGATGTGTTACTGCTTGTAAAGCGGTTTGATTGTCTTTGCCATATAATATATTCTAAGTGGCAGGGCTCGAAAGCAGAATGAAGATACTACGTACCTCAGTAAAATTTACAACTTAGGAGATTCTCTTATGCTGAAAATATTTCCTTTCTTCCTCCCTGTTCGACAACCATACACAACACAAAAAATGTTTGCATCTTATTATTCTATCAGGCGTTATTGAACTATAAAAAGTGGTCTTGTCATCTCCACACTTCTTAACACATTAGGAAAGAAAAATTACTGAAACTTGTTTTGACTGTCAAGTTCCTGCCAAACTGAAGCTAATGAATCACCCTGGCACTGGTGAATAGCCAAAACCAGATTATATGAACATCGTAAATAGTGTTAGGGACCACATTGCCCAATATATATGTATACACCCATAAAAGTACTGTTGTTATTGTTTTATTTCCACGAAGTTTGTCATTAAATCCTAACCAGCGTAGTAGTGTGACAATCCTGGTTTTATTTCGATTCTTATTTTATCAACATAAATATAAATGGGAGCCTTAGAAGTGTGAATCATGCCTACTGCTTATTGATTTTGATACACACACACCAGCCAGGATGAGCCTGGTGTCTGAGAAATAACTGAACTGAAACAGGGAATATATTAGTGTAGGGACTGAGTAAAAAGAGTTGAGAAGAAACTGCTTAGCTCTAGTGTGTGCTTCCCAAGTATCGCATTACACATCCTCTGCTCTGAAGTGCATCCACTTTTATCTTTTGTGTTTATCTTTATTTTTTTTAGAAAAAACAACCAAAAATGCTGAATGAGCATCAATTTAGACTTACTGTCATTAACAGATAAGTAAACTGTGTTTACTATTTACAAGTCAAGTACTGTAATGTGTGAAATGTTCCAAAGCTAATATACCATGCAAGTTACCTAGCTAAGAAACTCTCATTATTTACTCCTCAATGAATATGTGTAAAAATATTTATAACTGAATATACATTTTTTATGTAAATGTCAGTAGCAGCATCAAAATATCCTCATTAAATTAACCAGAAAAATATAATGATTGTTTGAGATTTATACAGGAGATGTTTTCATGTTAAAAAAAAAACCCTTTCCTTTTGTTAAGAGACTATTTGCATTCACGAGAACTGAAAATTAAGAAGGAATAAGATTTGTTTCTGTGCAGATTTGCTAATTACTGTTGGTTTAGCTCTCACAAATGGTAGGCTGTGTAAGTATTAAAAATGGTGATGCAGGCAAATTTTGAGACAAATGAGAATTTGGTATTCATCACTGAATACAGCTTCATGCTTCTCTGTCATGTCCTCATAGGTAGAATTTCTGGAGTCTCTAAAGCTGTATTTTAAGTTTTATCAGAGGAAAGATAACAAAATCCATCTGCAAAAAGGGAGATTTTACAAGAGGCACTTACTGACAAATGGTGCCTGTACGTTTTTTCTTGAGCAGGTAAAGGAAGCAGGAACTTAAGGGGAACAAATTATTTTTAGAGGTGAACTTTAGAATACTCTTGGCCACTCATTGCCTTACTCTATCACAGAATCACAGAATCGCTCGGTTGGAGAAGACTTCCGAGATCATCACGTCCAACCGTTCCTGTCTACCCACTAAACCATATCCCTAAGTACCTCGTCTACCCACTCTTTAAATACATCCAGGGATGGTGACTCCACCACCTCCCTGGGCAGCCTGTTCCAGCTTCTGACGACCCTCTCAGTAAAGAACTTCCTCCTTATCTCTGACCTGAACCTCCCTTGGCACAGCTTGGTGCCGTTTCCCCTTGTTCTATCCCCATCACCTGGGAGAAGAGACCAGCACCCACCTCTCCACAACCTCCCTTGAGGCAGTTGGAGGTGGTGATGAGGTCTCCCCTCAGCCTTCTCTTCTCCGGGCTAAACAAGCCCAGTTCCCTCAGCCGCTCCTCATCAGGCTTGTTCTCCAGAGCCCTCCCCATCCTTGTGGCTCTTCTCTGAACACGCTCCAGAATCTCAACATCCTTCTTACAGTGAGGGGCCCAGAACTGAACACAGCACTCGAGGTGTGGCCTCACCAGTGCCGAGTACAGGGGGATGATCACCTCCCTGGACCTGCTGGGTATGCTTAAGAAGGATAGAATTATAATAAGTAGATGCTTTGTTTTTTAAAAATATTTTTACGGTGAAATTTATGAAGCCACTGAAGTTCCAGTTTGCAGTGGTCTTTCCCTCGGAGGATGCATATTGTGGGACCTCATGCCTTGAAGAAAAATTGCAGGGGAATTGAATCCTTAATACTTCCTTGGTACAAGTTAATGAATAGGCATCGTGTTTGCATATAGCTAGGTATTTTTTTTTCCAAAACAATTATAACAGATGCCTTGATTTAGTTCTGTTTTAAAAATTCCTTTCTCTCATTGCAAATTCCCTCCTGTAGTACAATGTATTTAAAGAAAAGGAATATAAAAATTGGATGTCATCCTAATGAAGACTGAGGAGTCTGCCTACACAGTGTGAATTCTTCGTGGAGCAGAGGCTCCTGAGAACAGCTCCCTGTGGGAAGCACACAAAGTGGATGGCAACACTTTCAAGTTCAGCACATACCTACACAAAATAAAGGAAGTTAAAAAAATGGTATTAAAAAAAACTAGGAAGATAGAATATGTGGAAATCAAGCAGTGGCATCACTTATTGCTGCTTCCTTCTGTGGACATTTTGACTGAAGCTTGTCCATGTAGTGGAATGAGACTATAGCTTCCCCTTTAAAGATTTGCAATATTTTTATTCATATTTGCAATAAATAATATGACTAATCCATGCTCCTTCTCATTGCTTTATGATTATTACTGACACTGCACATCTTAGCTGCTCTTACCGCTCTCAAGGCCCTGATATATAGCTAAACATTTCTGACTCCATCTGGTACAAAGAGAAGTGACACAGGAGTGCTCCCCAACCAGTTTATTGCCATTTAATGTAAATCTGTTATAATGCAGTTGATGAAAATTGCAGTGGCTCCTGTGCATTCTGAAAGCTGTGATTGGGTTGTGGCTGCTGCGCTGCCCTTGGAAGATTTGCTGGGTGTAATTTTACGTTGCACAGCCACTAGCTGACTGGGATTCCTCACTGAATCACCTCCCCACAGTGCTCCTCCTCTTCACCATCCTCTTCCCTTTCTCCTCACAGTGACCCAACTCACCTGAGTTTTTAATTTCATTATTTTGTTGCTTTTATCTTCTAAATTGCAGCTTCCTAATACATCAGAACAGATAAAGCCACGCAATTGAACCCTGTAATGTGCTATTTTGTTGACCCTTGTGTATGGGAAGGCAGTAATATCCCCTCAAATTTGCTGTGTGCTCTTTATGGTTCTTGCTGTTTTCTGTCCAGAAACTGAACTGAAACGTGGCAGTGGTGCCTACAGGCCTTGTGCATGGCCACATAGGCTTCGTGTGCTCATGTTCAGTAAAACTATGTCTACATTCATCCCAATATGTTTGCTGTAGAAATATTGTTGCTGCTTCTGCTCAACATTTTGAATTGTAGTTTCTGCAGGCTGTCAAATGAACCTCCAGGCAAAGAACAGATTCATCTCATGTGGTTGCAGTCAGAGCTCGCCTTTCACCCCTCCACTGCCCTTGCAGTGCGTGCGATCTTATTGTCATCATGTACAAAAGCTGTCTTAAATGTGTACTCTGCTGGTTCCTGTTAGTTGGTGTGCTTGTAGACAAGAATTGGAGCGATCGGATTCTGTCATCCATCGTGAAGCGTTACTATGTACTTATGTAGGCCCTTAGGCAAATAATTTTTCTCCCTCTATTTTCTGTATATGTTATTGTTTAGAGGGATGGGATTACATTCTGTGCAAATTAAGTAAAGTTAGAATGCAGTTAAAGTACAATAGAAACACCTGTAAATGATCATTGTTCCATTCCATCAGGGAAAATTTCAAAGTAACCTTTACAATAGAGTACGATGCCTAAAATACGCCAACTGATGTATATTGTCCTTAAGTAATTTGTCCAGAGGTAATTGACTGCAGCATTGAAAAAAAACAGCTAAAAATGAGGGGAACATCATATTTCTTACAGGTATTTCTCCTACAAACTGGGGAGTTACCCAGGGAAATAGTTGGTATCTTTCTGTGGTTGCATTAACCAGTCCAACCAACTGGCTAGGTTAGAGGTGGAAGGCAAAGGCTAATTAGACACAGGCTTTGGATCTGTTACATTATTAACACTGGAGGTCATCTTGTTGGAGATGATAACGACTCACTTTGTATATTCGTGAGCTTGGAATAAGGCAGAATGTTGTGCTGACTTCACTGACCATTTGTTCTAAAATATTTAAGGTTAGAGTGTGAGTTCTGTTGCATGGGAATGATTTAAAATGAATGCACAATAAATGCAAGCTGTAGTGATCATCATCCTTAAACCATGTGTGGTATTGCTGCAGATGGCATTGTCACTCTGTGTATTTGTCATGTGTCTGGAGTACTGATGGTTTTGAATGGAGACTTTGGTCTGCATGTTTGCATGAAAATCAACACTCCAAGTATGAATAAGATTTAAAACTGATAGATGTTTGAAACTCAAAAAAAGAAAGCCGATTTTTAAAAAAAATTCATTTCCAACAAGTTCTGAAAGAAAGTCTCAAAACCTCTGAAATGCAAATTTATTGAAACAAAATGATCCAGTCACCTGTCTCCTTGTGCTCCTGCAGCAAGGTGACTACCATAAAGATAATTTCACATAAGGCTTTCTAAAGTGTTTTTCCTTCATCCTACAACAGAGGTTATGTATTTTTTATTAAAACCAATTCTTGATTTTAATAATTGATTTTCTTTCTTCTTCTCATTACAGAGAAAGTCCATTCTTGCTGTGAGTTTCGTTGCTGCATTCCTCTGTCTGATCATCGTTCGTCTCACAAATGAAGTAACTTTCCCTTTGATCCTCAACTGCTTTGGACAAACCAGTGTCAAGTGGATACCGTTTTCTAATGGCCAGAGGCAGCCTCTGAGAACTCATTATGGATATATAAATGTGAAAACACAAGAGGTAAGACCTGGTATCGAGAGCACAGCAGAACGGACTAGCAAACTCTTTCTCTGATCCCACAAAACTGCTTTTCTACCAACCTGCCCAGTGTAAAAACTAAAGCAAGAAATGTTTCTGGGCAAAATGTCTTTTAAAAGAAGTGTTGCTACCATTTAAATGACCAGTGAATTCTTTAAATTTCTGTCGTGCCTGCAGTGGAGAGAGAAGTGAGCTGGCCTCAAAACCATGCTTGGTCGCGGTGAAAACTGATATTTATACAAGCAATAGAATTTTCCAGATTAATTTCAAGCCTTCAGTCCCTCTAACTCAAAGTATTTTTGTGTGTGTTTGTAATAAAGCCCTAAAAAGATTTAATTTTCCCTGGGATACTCAAAGAAGAAGTAGTTTATTTGTGTTTGTATGTGCATGGAAAAGGGAATGACTTCTGAAATGCACATATGTGAGTGTAGAAAAGTTATGGAGCTAAAGGTTGACTGGATTTTTCTGAAACTATTCCATTAACACCTGGTAGCTATTTTGAAAGGCAGATATGTATTTCTACTCTGTGCTTTAAAATGCTTTGGCCTGTATCTGCTTCGCAAAATACTTGCTGTGTGATAAAAATACTTGTGTGATAAAATTATATTTTACAGGGACTCCTGCTTTAAACTGTCTTAGTTGGCAAAATAGCTAATGATGTTTTTGGGGTTTGGTGGTAGTGGTGCTTTTTCCCCAGACTCTTCCTCTCTCTCTCTGTGTACTATTTATAACAGATGCAAACTTGCCAAAGAAGCTAAGATAAAAAAGTCAACTCTTTCTATAAGTTGTTTCTGATCAGTTATGACAAATACCATCAGACTTTCACTTACTGCTACTTCTTTTTCTTTATAAAATTGCCATTATTTTATTCATGAATGAAATCCGTCACAGAACAGCTTTTATAGAGAATGAAAATAGTTTAACACTTCATTATATTCACTCCTATAAGTTAGTTATTATTTTATCTTTAGAGTTTTAAATATGAAAATCAGAATGAGAGAGGGTTATAGTTCTTAGGAGGGAGCTTCTTTTAAACTTCTGTAGCTTTTAGTTGTGTTGTCCATGTAGGATGCAGCACTGAGTGTATTGGAGGCCAAAGCACATCACCTACAGAGCAGAAAAAGGACAAGCACCCGAAAGGAAATGAGTTTGAGTCAGGGTGTGATCCCAGTCCCAGTGAAATCAATGGGAGCTGCTGTTGAGTTCAAAAAGCCTAAGACTCCATCCAGCATATCTTAAATACAAGAGGACCAGGAACCCACTAGAAACAGAGAGCGGCGTGTCCCGCATGTCCCTGGGTTATTGCCGTGGTGGCGGCCATTGAATCTGAATGAGGTAGAGCTGCCACGGTCACTTGACCACTATCAGTCTGCACTGAGAACTGGAGAGGAGAGGAGCATGCTAATCCATTTCTATTCACCATTGGCTTCATCCGAGGTTAGATGTAGCTTGTGGGAGCCTTAATTCATTCTTAAATTTGATAACACGCTTGGAAGTTCTAACAGTAAATGGAAATGAATGTCCTGAAAGTTGGTGACCAGTATCAATTAGTAAGACATTTGTCTCAATTTAGCTTAGGTCATGAAGGACTCCTTAAACTTAGTAATTTTAATTGTTTTCCCCCTTGTATTTGCAGATTACATTAATATTTGCTAATTAAAATGATAATGAAGAAACGGAACATGCCTTGCTAATTGTGAATGCACTATCTTCTACTTAATTATTCCCTGTGTGGGGGAAGTTTTATTGTGCTGCCCATGTGAAAAGCTTTTACACAGCTCATGTTCTGAAGTCACACTCATAGCTCGCTCAGACTACAACTTCTGTAACACAGATTGCTTTATAAAATAAGCCTCTGTATACTATTTGTATTAAAATAGCCAACAATTCTCAATTGTTCATAGAGATTAAAACCACAGATTTCTCATTTCTGTGTAAGTACCAAATACATTGACTACCTGCTCATTCCATGCAATTAAGATATTATTTTCTGGTTTGTTGCACTGCTGTGGTATGTAAGATAAGCAGAAGGTCCAATCTGTGAGTGCAGCTAATGCTTTAAAAAATATGGCCAAGATTTTTGCAAAATGGGACATATGCCATCTCGTCAACGGGCAAGGACCAAAAGATGAGGAAACTGTGCCATAATGAATTATCAGAAAATGTTGTGATGGAAAGAGAGACAGGAGAGAAGACTTTTGGAGACACAAATGTTGACTTTCTCTTTTGTTGAGAGAATCCATGCACCTGTAGAATGTTTTCATAGTCTTCTAGAGTGTCCTTTGAAGCCTGTCACCCCACTGGGTCCTGCATGTCTCCTGCTATCTCTGATAGCACTCCCTCCCGGTCCTCAGCCGCTCCCAATATTCTTCTCCTTTTCTTCACCTTTGTTCTCTGCTTTCCTTTACCTCTTCTTCTGATGCTCCACTCTGAGGCCTGGCTGTATGCAGCATGCCAGGGCTTTCTAACCCCAATTTTCAGTGTACTTAAGTAGTACATATGCAAGGTCAACAAAACAGAGTCGTTAGAGTAATTTACCACCAACCCAGTCAGTCATCTGCTGTGACAGGGAAGCTAGAAAATCTGCATGAACTACTACTCTGCCTTTCCTGTCCTTCCCTAGCACACTTACTTTCTGAGGAAAAAAAACAACCCAAGTCTTAAATCCATAGGAAAAATGAACTTAGGATGAACTGATTTCTTTTGCAGTAAGGCTGGGTGGGATGAGACTTCAAAACCGTATGAGATGATGGAAGATCAATTACTTAAGGCTGAAGTGATCAATGATTTGTATCAAAGAAGATCAGGAAATATGGTGATATGAACATCTGTGTTTATCTCAAGTCAAAAGCAGTGATGTGTATGTTATTAGATATGATCAGAATAATGCAGTAAAGACATATTTCAAGGGTGCTGTGTATTTGACTTGACAGTATAATACTATGGAATTTTTTATTATTAAACAATCTGGAAGAAGAATTAAGATTACTAGAACTAGATTGTATGGGAGTATTTAGTAAAAAAATGCAAAGAGAGACATAACTTAATCCCTAATTAAGGCTGCACATAATACAGGGTTGTTGCTATGGTTTCCTTGATTTGTAGCTATAGCAACAGCTTTGGAAAGCTGACTTTTTATGTACAGTAAACATACTGTATTTGAAATATAAATAGATATAAAGTGTTGTACTCTACTGGCCCATTATGTCTAGACACATTCTAGTTTGACTTTCGAGATACTTTGGAAAGACAGGATTCTTCACCGAGAAAATTGTATCCGGTGCCTGCCCTCCCTCCCCTCGAGAGGATCCTTTAGTAGACCTCCACAATGTGATCTCCTTTCCCTTTTCAGTGTCCATCTGAGAGGACTCCCTAAGATTTGCAAGAGACCACAGCTGCCCATTTTGCAATATTGCTCTCTTCTTCAAGTACTTGAATCCTGACATTTCAGTGAAAAGGTGTATGGGCAAGATGACCTTTCTATCTCTTATTTCCTCTCCTTTGTACCTATGGATTTTTGGTGATAGGTCCCATGAAATCCATCTTTAAGAAATGTCACGCCTATCATGTGTCAGTTACTTTTTAATCCTATTCCTGCTATTTTTTCATAGAAAATATTGCTTGGATATAATTCCACAGTGATTACCTAATTGAAACCTACTGTCATTTGAGTAAACTTCACCCCTCACCCCAAGCTGATGAAACTATTCTTCTTGTGTATCAAAAATGGGCAAGCAGATAAAAAGAAGCAGGTACAGAAAATATAACCTTCCTCCTTTCATACCACTCCTACTCTACAAAGAGTTCTGGCAAAATTAATGAACATCATGTATTTAAATTGCAGCATTATGACATCAATTTAAAACCCATTAGCAGTTTGAAACTTTATGCTAGGCAAGTCTAATAGTGTTCTTGGATATTTGATTGTGCTTCCTGAAAGGTGAATATTGAATAGATTTTTGCTCTACCTTCAGTATTAAAATAATATAGCATTTTCTTACGTACGTAAAATCTGAAATATGGCTGTAATAACACTTGAAACATAATTATAAGAAGTATATTCAAGTACTATGCAAAGATTAAAACTGTTCTTGGAAAAGGGTAAGTTCTGGGATGACCTAAAATCCCTACATTAAACTGCAGCTGTGAGATCTAATGGCTTCATCTGAAATGAATTCTGAGAGGTAGAAGAGCCTTTGTGTCATGAACATTGAAGAATCTCACACTGTAGTGATGAGCACTAGATAAAAGGAACATACATTGTAGCAGCTAAGCTCTTTTTAAAAATCCTATTATTACTGAAAGACTCATCAACACTGTGTTGATATTGAAGAAATACCTTTGGATCATGTTATCACATACCATTTTGTTCCACAACCTGAACAAACTCCTATACAAGCATCAGATGCGGGTCATATGGGGCACAAACAGCCACATGCGTGTGTGAACACATGTAAGTCTAAGTCTAGTTTCCTTATTTTCTTTTTTCCCAGAAGTTCAGTGGTAGAACAGAACTGAAATGAATGGAGGTTTCCACAATGAAATATCCCAGATATGAATTAAAATAGGAGGAGGCTACAGACATTATACATATTTCTATAGCCTTTTTTTTTTTAACCAAATAAAGTAATTGCATTTTTCCTGGTTTACTGGGACAGAATTTTAGAGTCAGTTTTCTGTTGAGGAAAACTGTGATTTTGTAAGGGCTACAGCACTCTGTTTCATGGGAACAAAGTGGTAAGACTTTGTTACAGATTTCAGCTAATGCCAAGATGTGATGCTCAAGGTCTCCAGCAGTCTTGAGATCAATGGATGCAGAGGCTGAGGGGAAGAGAAACACAGGGGAGTTGACCTCAAGCTGACCCAGGCTGACCAATTACCATCATTCCGTACCATAAACGTCACATTCACTATAAATTTTGGGGAATTTGCTGGAGACAGCTTTTCTTCTTTCTTCCTCCTCCTTCTTCCCTCTTCCATGCCTGGCATCTTGAGAGAGACTTGTCAACTGTCCTACCCCTAAGGCCTACACCCCACAATATTGGCTGAGTATAACTCTGTGTATTTTATATTAATACACTTATTAATATTAGTTTTTATTGTTATTTTATTAAATCTATTTCAACCCATGAATCTCCATTCCTTTTCCTGACCCTCCTCCCTGGGTGGGGAGGAGGCATTGGGCAACAGAGCAACTGCATAAACCATGACAGCATTGAAAAACAAGAGCACCTGAAGTATAGAGGAAAACTAACATGACATGCAGAAATGCAGGCTATGTGATGTGAGATGAGACACATTTTAAACAATACCGAAAGCACAGTTGTCGTACATGTTGGGAGAAATCATAAGAAGGACCCGTACCAATCATCAGAGACCACGTTCTTATCAAACTTGAATAACTACATTTAAAAACGCATGAAGAAAGCAAAGAATATGATGGATGTTTTAATATTAGTTCCTTTCCAGACATGGGATGTAAGAAAAAAATTTAAAATTCTGAAACTTATATATGAAATGCTAAAAATAATTAAAGCTAGTGATCAACCTGGGAAGGGTTTAAGTTTTGCCTCTATTACTGATGGTTGCACAGTGACACTGTGAAGAGAGACTTGAAGAACACACTGGGCTTCGTGTCAAAGCAGAAGGTACCCGAGTATGAACTTGCATGGTGTACACAGCTAACTTCAGAGAAGTTTGTTTCGTACTCTTGCTGGGAAGAGCTGGGTTCTAGAGAGACTAAAAAGCTACATCAGCTGGGACTTACTGTGACAGAAAGTTGCTTTAGTATTTAATTTCTGGCAAATTCATGACTTCCATCCTGTCTTTTCCTTTGGGATCTTATTCATTGTTACAGCTTAAGAATTCATGGGATATTTTGCTAAGAAAAGGTCATCTGTTTCATAGTCATTTATCATTTATATCCCTTCTAAGGGACAATTTTGTATCAGTTGCTCAGTTACATCGTTTCAGCCTTAGTAATCACGTAGTAATAATGGAAGTAAAACGAAACATGACATATTCTTCTGGATATTTTTCCGTTTCTGCTATAGAAATTTTCAGGGACAGCTTTTCTTGGAAAGCATTGCTTGTTACACTTGTGAGAGAGATTTGTATGGGGAATTGTTGGTTCTCATCCCTACACCTCTGTGTTCGTGAGCTGTACCAGAGCTCTCATTGCTGGCTTTGGGAGCCATAGGCACACACTTGAAAACAGAATTCCTGCCAAAGACTTTAACCACCAAATGAGCAACTCTAGGGACACGTCTTGTATTAAGGAAATAGACCTCACTAAACAAATTAACACCAGGACCCCCACTACCCTCTTCCTATTTCCAACCCACTTTTTGCCTGGGAGAAGAAAGAACCGTCAGAATAAGCGGCAAGGTCCACTTGAAACCACTCAGGCTGTTATGAATGTACAGGAGAAAAGGGAGCACAGATGATGTGTGTCCTCAGTAGAGTAAATCCTGCCAGCTCAGCCTATTTCCTTCTGTATATATGGAATTAGCTTAGGTTTTTAAAGCTGCCACAACTCTGATGGTGTCTCATGAGGAAAAAGTCAAGTGCCAGGATAAATATATCGAGTATTCTATACAAAGGAATTAAATCTGCTCCACACAGAGCCTGAATGTGATGAGTCAAGCAGTGCTGCCTGTGTGAGAGCTTTGCTTTTAAAAAAAAGTAGACTAAGGGACTTGAGAAGAGATTATTATCAGCCAGTGCACTGTGCCATCAAAAGTCAATCCCTAAAGAGCCTGGGCTGGTAGAAATTGTTGTCTATGATGCACAGTCATGGGGTGGATTGATCTCTTGAGCAGAGCTTACAGGTTATACTGGAAAAGGTGCCTGGTGTCATAGATTTGCCATCTACCTTGGTTATATGTAATTTCCAGAGATTTTTCCCAACTTCTTGAGGATTTCTTTACTGCTAGTGAAGGGGATGTTTATATTCGATCATTACACTCCCCACAAGACTGTACCAGCTGTGTTTTCTGTTGTAAGAATTGTGAACAGTGCCTCAACACCGTGAAAAGTGACTTAAGACCATTTGGAAAAGAGAGACAAATCCAAGTTTCGCAGTTAGCCAGCTTGATAGACAAACTCCTATGAGTAAAGTTTTGTTTTGGTTAAATGGCAGGTGGACCAGACAAAGTGAATGGGGACTATTCTTTGGACTGGTAAAGAAAAGAGCAGAGAGGTTTGGTGTAATATCGTCTTGAATGAGACCAAAACACTGGGGGAAATAGGAAAGGTGGGTTGGTGTAATGAGCAGATCAGGATGAGGCTTGTGGTCAAGGGGAGGAAGGAGGAATTTCCTGTTCTTACTCTGGATGAGAGCTGAATTCTGTTGCCATGATGTGATTTCAGCTTTTGTCAATAATAGTTGCTAAATGAAGGATGGGCTGGTTTGCATTAATAGCAAGCAAGCAAGGTATCATCTTGGTGTTTCATTTGATCAGTTGGGAAAGCAGTGCCCTATCACTTACTCACTGAATATCCTCCCGCTGCTGCTGTTTAAAAATTAAGATGCCTCCATCATGAGAAGCTCAATGTCACCCTAATGAGTTTACACCTGCAGTCTGTTTCCACTAGAGATTCAAGGTATCCTTTGCAGCAAAGCATTGCTAGTTTTGGATGCAGTGATGACTCCTAAGGTTGACTTTGTGCTGGTGTATAAAATACGCAGCAAAGCAAAATGAGCCAGTGGAAGTGGAATTTTGCTCATATGATTGTTTCGACACAAGAGGTTTCTGCTGGCTATGACAATCGGTGATGTTCACTCTTTGTGCTCTTGCCCAGCATCGCTATTCTGGCAGAGATGTGCAGTGCTGAGCTGCCCCAAGGCTGTTAATACTTCCCTGCAGGGAAGCAGCGTGCCAGCCCCTCACACACAGCCGCACACACGTGGATGGGTGTGCACGTAAACACGGCAGCGAGGACTTGCTCAAGAGACAGACTCCTAACGCTGACAATCCTGCCAGTTCCTGGCTGGTTTTAAAGCCACAGCCACCTTCCTTGAAAGCCTTTGCTTTCCAAGTTTGCTCCCATGGCCATCTGTCATAGCCTGCCTTTGGCAGCTCCAGGTTCTGCTGCAAGGCTCTGTGGGTTGAACGCGTAGTTTTTGTCTGGTTTATTGTTCTCTGAGTTGGTGGAAAGTTTCTGCCACGTGAGCCTTTTCTCTTAGGCTTTTTGTTAGATTAAAATGTGAACCTTAAATGCATTTTTGAGCTGTTAATTTGTGCTATCTGCTCTCAGACCGGCCTGGAACAGGTGGACTGATGTAACTGCTGCATAGAGAGAAATGAGCTCAGAGACCCTCTTAGAGCAGATGCAGATTGCATCAGCAATAATTGCTTTTCGTGGGATAGTCTCTCTTGTCTGGCTGAATACATTAATTCATACAACCAAATACTTTTTATTTGGTCTGTAAAATTCGACAGTATGACTGTCATATCCAAAACCTCACGCCTCTTGCATGGGGCTGGCAGTGTGTGCGTCTTTGAGCTCTATTTGATAATGTTTCCATAACTGTAACAAGGAGCTACATTTTCTGTTGGTGTAGCTGTAAATTTTGTCTACTTATAAATAATTTTTGAACTACCTCTAAACCAATAAGTGATATTACCACCAACATTGATAAGTTCATGGTAAATTGTGTCCACGGGGCTGTACCCTAAAATGAAAACCAGTTCAGTCTGGGGAGGGGTGGGGAGAAACTGAAGTTCTGTCTTATTTGTAGTATTTCCTTCCTCCACCTTTATTTTTCCTTCTCCACATTTGATATATTTTTCATATTCAGCTAGGCAAGAGATTACAGTAATCTGTTGTTTCCTATCACTCAGGAAAGCAGTTGGCATGACCATTAGATGAATAAATACGGTGTTAAATGAAGTGCCCAAAATGAGCGTAGAGAAATTACTAGAGTGGTTTTTGGATTGTCCACTTAATAACAACAATTGATCTTTCATTTTTATCCCTAACTCCAGGGGTGCACATCACTGCCTTTACCTTGTTTATACCAGTCAACTCCTCTTTGCTGCAAGTAATAGCATCATTTTTCGAAGTACAGCTTCTTGAATTTGTCTTTAAGAGTCTCTTGTAGTTAGGGCCCAGAGTTTTGGGTTTGAAATTGATGGCAATGCCACAGCTCTTAGATCAATATTTCTCCAGGGGGCAGAATCTGCTTGTTCCAGTTAGAGACCACAAAGAATGCTCAAGGGCCTTGTATTAATATTACAGCAGCCAAAGTGCAAGTTGGTTTGGGTTGTTTTGCCTGGTTCTAGTTCATTGATGCCACCACCCTCCCTCCCTTCTGCCTTCTTGAGCACTGGTACCTAGGATTCACGTTTGTAAAGAGAAAATACAATTTCTGGAGTGCATCAAGTTGAAAAAGTATTTTTCTAAGCTTTGCTCCAGATGCCTTCAGACTCCCATGAAATGCCTGACTGCGTCCCCAGGAGTCACCCCAAAGCAGTTCCAAGGCAGTGCACTGAAAGCTTAGGTCAGCACTAGCGTATTTACTGCAGTAGAAATTAGACACCAAAGTGAAGGACGAAGTTTGGCCCTTAGGTAAAAACAATAACCTCGTATTTGATGACATACAGTATATTATGGAATTGATCAATGACTGACAATTTTGTTCTCTGGGGGTTTTTCTGTATAATTAATTTTATTGATTTATTAACGTTTTCTAGCTTACAATACAGTTTCTCATGTTACCTTATTTCTAGCATGTAAAAGATTGGTAATGTCTATCGTACTTCCTGTTAGCTCTTCCTTTTTAGTTGCAGTGCAAGTTGTCCAAAACTGCTGATTTCTTTCTTCAGCCTCTGTCCTCTCCAGTTTGGCTTGCCCTTCACTGCCCCAAATTTCTTTCGCTAGATTATCAGATTACCTCTTCTCCAAAAATATACTACCCTTCAGGACAGCTTCTAAGGCATAGTTTGGAGATTTAGGAGATGGGAGGCTGTTCTTAACAAGCCAGCTACTGCTGCATTCTGCACAAGGTTTGGCTCTCAAATAGATTCAAGATGTAGCCTCAAGATAAATGCATTATATTGATCCAAGTTCCAGGTGACGGGCTTTGGAAAAGCAGCTGGGAATAGATTTCAAACCAGAACCTATGGCAAAATTGTGTCTGAGCTCAGAGCTCATGTACATTTTTAAGTTTCTTTCCAATGTCTGTACAAACTTCCTTCTCAAATGGAGCGAGTCTCTAAAAGGTTTATTTGCAGTCATGCTAGTGTCTCCCAAAGGCTGACCGCAGGCACTGCGCAGTGTTCACAAGGCTAAACAGGCTCTCTAGTTGGAAGCCAGAGAAATGTAATTTTCTCAAAACACATAGCAGGTGGTGTTTCTTCATTAGTCCTCTCAGTGGCAGACCTTCGAGGAGTCCTACAGGAGAGCGCCTTGGAGCTAGAGGGACCATCCTGTGGGATCTCCCCTTCAGGGGAGTCCGCTCGTTTCTGTTCCAGTTGGTCCTTGCTGTTGGATGTGCCTTGTCATCACCAGTATCAGTGACAACTGATGGAGCCGAGAACATTACTGAAATGCAAATAATGATGTTTAGTGTTGATCTTTTACTCAGAAGAGAACGGGCAGATGAACAGGCTGGAAGTCTTACAAACCAGCCTCAGTTTCTGTCCTGCTGCTGGCATGGACAAAAGTATTCTTCACTGCTTCAGTTTCATCATGTTTGTAAAGGATTCTGGTCTATAAAGAGCAAATAACATTTCTGGATCAAGTAACTTCTGGTCGAGTTCAAAAAGTAAAACGGAGCAGCCAAATTGACTCTCAGAAAATTATTTGGGATCTACTATCTCCGATACATTATCATTTATTACCATTGTATTACAGCCAGAACTTTATTGTCAGAGCAACAACAAAAATAATCTTTGCACTACACTAATGCTTTATTCTGATTGACAAAGGACAGCCCAGGTACTGTGTCAGCAGTGTTGGTGTGTATTATATATTGAAATATAGCAACTTTCATTGACTGCCATTAATTTTTGCATGAATTCTGTCTGTCTTTGATAAGCGTGTGTAACTCCTTATAAATTACGTTGGAGCTGAGCACAAGAATCAAGGAAAAATGGGCTTTTGTAGATGTGAACGCTGGTGATAGCTGAAAATGAGAAGGCAAAAGTGACAAATAATTGTAGATGAGAAGTCATTTTCAAGCAATGATGGAGGTGGTATTGTTTCCTCTTTAAAATGAGTTGCCACCTCTGCTGGCCACAACGTGAGGTAAATTCTGTTGTGAAATCGAAAACATTTGTTATGTTCAGGCTGTTGATAATCACATAGGAACCAGCACTGTGGAGCTCCCTCCACTTGCTCTTAAATGCCTTGCTTCCATTCTGGTGGGTGTTATCCACTCTTCATTTCCTGGAGAAGAAATGGCCTTCTGTGAGGTCGTTTATCTGAATAGCACAGCAATCATTTTCTGCAAACCTAACTATTATCATAACAGAATCCTTAAAAAACCAAAATTACAGTGACACTCTGAGGTTTCTGAGATTACTGTCTTGCTTTAAGGCCTCTATTTCTTCCGGTATTACTTCCAGTCCTGTTCACTGAAACTACAGTGCATGTCTACCATGAACAGCATGAATAATGCATGTATTTTTCTGCTAGTTTCAGTGTGTGCTAAATAGTTGCATATACAAAAAAGAAAATCTAGAGCTGGAAAAAAACCCAATTGGCTGCTCATCTCCCTGCTAGTATGTGATTGACCCATATTCCACATTAACTCAGGTTTTAACCTGTCTGATTTTATTTACAATTCTTGGGCCTTTGCCCTTGGAAGATCACGCAGTGGACGAATAGTTCACAACTTCAGGTTTTCCTCAGACTGAGATATGGAAGACATTACATCTATTTATATCTCTTTAGTTCCTTCTTTAAATATCATCATTTTTTCCACTTCTCAATCCCTGCTTTCTTCCAGTGTATACAGACACTTGCAGTTCCGCAGAATCACAGAATCCCAGAACGTTAGGGATTGGAAGGGACCTCCAAAGCTCATCCAGTCCAATCCCCCTGCCGGAGCAGGAACACCCAGATGAGGTTGCACAGGAAGGCGTCCAGGCGGGTTTTGAATGTCTGCAGAGAAGGAGACTCCACAACCTCTCTGGGCAGCCTGGTCCAGTGCTCTGTCACCCTCACTGAGAAGAAGTTTCTTCTCAAATTCAAGTGGAACATCCTGTGTTTCAGCTTGTGTCCGTTACCCCTTGTCCTATCATTGTTTGTCACCGAGAAGAGCCTGGCTCCATCCTCGTGACACTCACCCTTTAAATATTTATAACCATGAATGAGGTCTCCCCTCAGTCTCCTCTTCTGCAAACTAAAGAGACCCAGCTCCCTCAGCCGCTCCTCATAAGGGAGATGCTCCACTCCCTTGATCATCTTTGTAGCCCTACACTGGACTCTCTCCAGCAGTTCCTGTCCTTCTTGAACTGAGGGGCCCAGAACTGGACACAATATTCCAGATGTGGTCTCACCAGGGCAGAGTAGAGGGGCAGGAGAACCTCTCTTGACCTACTAACTCTTGACCTACTAACCACCCCCACCTTTATCAGCATGTTATGAAGCAAAACTCTTCCTTATTTTTCCTATTTCATCGATAGCAAAAGCTCACCCTCTCCTCACTTCTTGCTGTCTCAGTTTTCCACAACTCTGCATGGGATTCAGCTGTAACGAGAGAGAAGAGATGACATAACGTGTTACCTCTGCTTTTAGCCATCAAATTACCTGGGGTTTTTTTTCCCCCTAAAATGTCTTGGATGTTTTTCTCATGAGATGAATCACTTTATGGTTTCCCAGGATGATGCCCAGCTTGTTATTTTCCTCAAGCTTTTTCGCTCTTTCTGCGAATACCGTTCATTTTCTCCCAAAGATTGTTTGAAAAGATAAGGCAGATTTAATGAGGAAAAGATCACAAATTTGTGTGTTGTATGAGGCCAATTAAAAAAAGTTTAGAAGTAGAAGGCAAAGTGATTTTTTTGTTTATATTTTTTGGTTGGTTTGTTTTTGTTTCGGTCCATGTGAGAAATCTTAAAGAGTTACTCCTGGAAATGGGATTTTTGGCCATCATTTTTTCCCATTTAGTCTGCAGTGGTGGTCTTGTGTTTCATTAGAGGAACAGCTTTCGTAATGCAATGTGCCAGATCTTTAAAAAAATTAACGGTTCATTTTATGTTCATAACACCTGATTTGTAGATACATTTGTATTTCTTTTGCATTCAGAGTACTTGTCCAATTATCTAGGAAGATGTAGTCTGAATTCCTGAAAATCAGTCTTTTTATCAGTATTTACTAAATGCAAGAGTGCCTCTAGTAATTTCCCTTCGCTCACTAAGCATGTCATTTTTCTTTGAAAAATCTAGTTTGTCTGGCAAGGTCTTTATAAACATAAATATAATTTTAGCAACTACATATCACCAACAGGCATTTCTACGTTAGATGTGAGTGAATAGATATTACTGCATAATACATCTAAAAATCTGTTTGAATTTTTAAATTGCTAGACGATCCATGAATGTAGCATTTCTGTTTCCATTATGAATATCTCCATATAATAATGATTAGTTATTTCTGGATTCAATGAAGTATTTGTGTACCTAAGGATGACCTAGGTTTCTACTACTTTTTTGTATTTGAGATGGGATGACCTTTCACAAGTGTTCTACACAGAGGTGGTGTCTGTTAGTTAATGAACTAGAGGATTTAGGAGGGCAAATGTTGCTTGTTTATAGGCTTGCTCTCAGTATCACTGTGAATCATAGAATCACAGAATGGTTTGGGTTGGAAGGGACCTTAAAGCTCATCCAGTCCAACCCCTGCCATGGGCAGGGACACCTCCACCAGCCCAGGCTGCTCAAAGCCCCGTCCAACCTGGCCTTGAACACGTCCAGAGAGGGGGCATCCACAGCTTCCCTGGGCAACCTGGACCAGGGCCTCACCACCTCACAGTAAAGAATTTCTTCCCAATATCTATTCTAAATCTGCCCCCTTCCAGTTTAAAGCCATTACCCCTCATCCTATCACTACATGCCCTTGTAAAAAGTCCCTCTCCAGCTTTCTTTTAGACCCTCTTCAGACACTGGAAGGTCACTATAAGATCTCCCCACAGCCTTCTCTTTTCCAAGACCTCAACTCTCTCATCCTGTCTTTGTAGGAGGGGTGCTCCAGCCTCTGAACTCCTTCACAGCCCTCTTCTGGACTTGCTCCAACAGCTCCATGTCCTTTTTTTTAGGACTCCAGAACTGGACACAGCTCTCCAGGTGGGGTCTCACAAAAATGGAGTAGAGGGGCAGAATCACCTCCCTCGCCCTGCTGGCCACACTTCTCTTGATGCAGCCCAGGATGGGGTTGGCCTTCTGGGCTCTAAGCACACATTGCTGGCTCATTTTGAGCTGCTCATCAACCAGCACCCCCAAGTCCTCCTCCTCAGGGCTGCTCTCCATCTGTTCTCCACCCAGCCTGTACTTGGGATTGCAGAACCTGTGTGTGTGTGCAAGGCTCTCTAACTGTTAAACACATCTGGTGTTTTGTCAGGTTCACAGCCCAAATTCTGACACCCGTTGCAGAGCACTGTCCCACCTTTACAGCTTCCTGCAATAGTTGAAGAGCAAAGGAGACTGAAACAAGGTGAGGGAACATCTGTATATTGACATGGGTTGTACCCAGCCCTGTGCTCAGTAGCATTTTAAAAGCCCAGGTTTTGCCCTCCCGTAACTGAACTGTTTATGGCAATCAGTAGTATTTGTGGCTGCAATACAAATTCTGCTGTGAAGGGATGCCCAGTTTCATTTTGCAGCAGAAAATGGACTTGACACAAGCTTTGGTCCATAGGTAATAGGTTCTTGAAGGCTCAGAGTATTGCTTTCAGCAAAATGCTAATCTGGCCAATTGGTACATTTAACAGTCATCCACAAATGCACACTTTTGTGTAATATGCAGTTGATTGTAACAATTATGGATGCTATTTAATGGTGCCATCCTTAAACCTTCCAGTGTGCTACCTAGAGAATTGGTTACTGATGAAATCATTATAGTGTTATAGAAATGAAATAGGTTGCTACTGAAATTACTCTCAAAATCTAATTGTAACTTCACTGGAATTTTCCCCATGATGGATGTTAAGTACATGCGTATTTCTTACTTTTATAGAAGCAGCACTTTTATTTGTACGCTTAATTTTATTTTGCTATCTACTATCTATATGTTACATTTTGTTTCTCCTTTTCAGTTGTGGCCAAAGATAACTTTAGTCCAGTTTGCCATTTATCTGATATTCTTCCATTCTTATTTCCCCTTATTTCACATGAATGAATAAAGCAACGTATTTCCTTCTCTGAGGCTTGTTTGGATTGCTCAAATTAACACAATGAAGAGCCCTATTTTATCAGTATCTGAAATGATGCAAGTCCTCTCCATTTCCTTTTGAGGACTTCCTTGGGAAGAAAAACATGCTTTATAATTTTTTCTCTGCAAATCAGTTCAGATTCCTACTATTTTTTTTTTCATCAAATCCCAAAGGTTTCCTTATAGGCTTGTGATTCCCCCTCATCTTTGGTTCAGATAGTGTATGATTAAAATAAATAACTAAGACAATCTTCTTGCTTGATTATAGCCCATGAAGAATAGGTGAAATCCTTGATCAGAATGGGAGATTTCTATGACTGCCCGAGTTCCATTAGTGCCGTATACCACGCTTCCATGCCATCCTGTTACATTATCTCAGTATTGCTAGCTTTTATTAAAAGATGTGATATTTCACCAATTTCAGAGTGACAATCTGACATCCACTGGTAGTTGTACCATTCTTTATTTCTGCTCTTGATCTTACAATATAAATTGATCCTATGAAAGCTGAAAAATACCTGTGTCTGTTCATCAGGCTCTCTCCCTGCAGTCACCAAGCCAGGGCACAGAGGGGGTGGGTGGCCACCAACCACCACTTTTGTCACCAGCCATACAATAAACTTGGCTGCTGGGGTCAGAGGAGAATGGTGCAGAAATCGCTTTTGCTTCCTATACTCTTGGTTTTTGTATCCATCCCCTCTCCCCAGAGCAGCAGACTGAATGATTCTAAATTTATTTGAAATTTATTGTTGCAAATTTGCCTTCGGGAAACTGGAAATGCATGAATCCATGTTTCTAAAGACTTGCAAGTACGTGCTACATCTATTCAAAATGTATTGATGTGTACTTGGACTTAGTGCTCTTGTTGTGCTTAGAAGCAGGCTACCCTTCCTCCTAAACAGAGAAAACTTTGCAAAGCAAGGAGGGCAATATCGCTGACATGGTTTGGATAGTCCCATGGATTTCTATTATTTTGCTTAACAATGGCTTCCAAAAAACCTCAGATACCAGAAGCCATTTGTTAGGAGGAAATACTGTTAAGACCATTGTGCTTATGTCGTACTCTCGTGAAAATTGCCATGGGATTGTTACCTTTCACCCAGGTGGTCCCCACTGATGGGCAGAAGTGACCTTGATTTAATGTCTCGTCTGAAGGCAGGCGCTTCTCACTGTCCAGTGACATCCCCCAAACGCTCTGCTGCCGCGTCAGCATTGGATCCAAGCCCACGTCTCAGTCAGGGATGTGCAGCTCTGACCTTCTAGCGTAGAGGCAATGGTGCTGCCAGCTGTGTTGTGCTGACAGGCAAAGGACTTGTTTTTGTAATCCAGAGGTAAAGGAATGGAGCTAAAAACAACACAGACTTCTACTGCTGAAAAATAATAAATGTGGCAATAAACCCCAGACAATCTTACCTTCAGTTTCCAAATTATTTTGTTTTCCAAGTCACTGGGAGTAATTTGCTTCATTAATGCAGTTCTGCAGCATGATCCATTTAAATTTTATCCCAGAACGAGGTGTTTTTTTAGCTGAAAAAAAAGCCTTTTGAAAAGCCTGATTTATGTCATAGTCATAGCACTAAATAGAACAATTCTGGCTCAGTGGCAAAGTGGTGGGGTCAAGGTCTGTGCTCTGCATTTTCCGAGTGCTGTGCATGGATTTGCATGCACACAGCTTACATTAGCACTAATACAGTTTGTACATGTGGCCCCTCTACAGTACTTTGGGAATGTAGCCCTCAATAGAGAAGATATTTACAGCACTGAAGCTCATGTTGGGAAATATGAACAGCTGTGCTCTGAACAGAAAACACACGTCTGAAGTAAGACAAGCATACCGAAAATTATATCCTGGCCGTTAACGTTTTTATTTGTACACATTGCTATGCAAAACTGAAAGGAAATATAGGTTTTTCAGGATTAATATGTTTTGCAGAGCTAATAGGAGAAAAAAACCTGTCATCAGAAAAGATTTCTGCTGATTATATTTTTTTTTGCTGCAGTTCCTGTAGTGTTGGCACAAAAGAAATATAATTAATAAGTGAAAGCTGTGTCACTCTGCTAATTATGTTTTACTAGCAGTGAGATGACCTCCTTATGCTTTTGAATAATCAGTTGAAGTCTTTCCTCCAGAACATACATTTATATAGAGTTTTAGATTTTACTGTTCTAAATTTTCATTTCTAATATCTGAGCACCTGCTGTGCATAGAAAGTGAGCACCTGCGAAAGGCCTTATCCATCATTGCATCGATGGACCCTTGCGTCCTGTATAGAGTTGACTGGTAGATAAATCCACATCAAGTTAAGAGGACTCTGCAAAAAAGGAAATTTGAATTCCTTTTAAATGTGACTGATGTAGCACATCGCAGTGCTCCTGGTTTCCCCCGCTGTGCTTCTCTGGAGTTGATCCGCCCGTCCGTTCTCCAGTGTCAGCAAGGTGACGCCTGCAAGGCCGGAGGTGTAACTGCACTGATCTCCGTGTGCAGGGAGCAAATGGGGCTTTTTCCGGATAAATGATAATTCTCTAAATAAACAGACTATGGTAAATACTTTGCCTTCACACGCAGTTTTACATGTGGAGAGATTTGAGGTAGGAAGGCTTTTTTTCAATAACGGTAATATAACAAGCCCATGCGGCTCTTTTTGAGTTCAAATATCAATCCCGTTTTGCAGCCTGGGAAAGTAAGACCTTGAGGTTGTCACCCACCTGAGGCCACAAAGCAGGTCGGTAGCAGGGAAGACCACAGCTCAGGCTTCCTCAGTCCAAGGCCACTGTTGTCACCTCTAGACTTCTCTTTTGCTGTGCTTGTAGTGGGCTTGTATGTCCAGTGAATAATTTGTATTCCTGAAAGGAGAACTGGTGGGCGAAAGACACAAAAAGCAAGTTAGAACATAGTCTTGTTAAATACTTCTTAATTAGTTTACGTAATGAATTTTGGAATATGTCTGTTTTATAGACACAAGATTTTGGATGCTTCTTTAAAATGAGTTATTAATGACCTATTTGTTGGTCAAAGGGAAAAAAATATGATTTTCATTAGAGCTGGTTGGAAAAATAGTTTCTTGATAATGATAATATATGATTATAATAAATAATATGATATATTATAATGAAAACAGAAAAATAGCATGGCTTCTGAAGTACAGGGTGCTATTCTGCTGCTGCCACTATTACTACGTTGGTTCAACTGACTGAAATCTGTGTGGATAGGAAGGTTCTGGCCCTACCATGGAAACTCAGGTGTCACTCTCGTGCTGTGGGCAGATTTCTTGGGATTTTTGGTACACCTATGTGCTTTTAAGCTGATGCAGCAGTAGCAGGGTTGCAAAATCAAGGTTCAAAAACTAGGAAATGCCATAACTGAAATTAGCTGTCCGCTTTTGGTTCAGGCCTCTTTGATGTATTCATGACTGCATAGTGGGATAACCTCAGCCTCGTTCATTGTCCAGATGTTACCATTTCTGGTGCCAGCTGGAAATGTATGAAGAAGGTTGCTAGGAGTGCTGCCTCATTTGCTGAAGAAACGGCAAGGTGTGAAGGAGTCAGGATGTTACAGGAATGGGAGGCAGGGCAAGGCTGTCTTGGTGAAGCATTAACGCTAGTTACTAGGCTCTATTCTTGCCTCTGTTACAGAATTTCTGTGTGATTCCAATCTAATCAAGTCATGTTTTCACTAATTGTGGGTTGTTTACTTTCTGAATGCTTAGTTTGAGACCCTTGGGTCTGATTTATGAAGCACTGATCTTCCACAGAGATAGCTCAAGTCAAAGAAAATTGTTTGAATATACAAATTACAAAAGAATCCCAATTGCTCCAGGTTCTGTGTGTCAGGGAGTGTATACTTCTTAATTTAATTTATAACTTTCACTGTAATTTCTCAGATCCATTCTACTGAAGAGGGCTAATGGAGTCTTTTCCTGTCTCTCTTTAAAATGGTATTTGAGAAGTGAGGAGCTACTAGAATATAAGTACTATATGACAGCCCAGGCAGAAATTAATAAGTCCCAGAGCAGGGTGTGAATAGCACTCGATAAATGAAGCATGGGGACACATTGACTAATAACAAGAAAACAAAGGCATTGAGTAGCTGCTCATTATGTCAGTCACTGTAGGCAGGGGTCCAGTGGAATAAATAGTAGGTGGTCGGGTAATTAAAGCCAGTGTCATGACGCATGCACACAAGGTTGCCCAATTAGGGCTGCACAGCAACCTTAATTCTGACACTTCCCTAAATTTTCAATGCTTGATTTTACACATTTAATGTTCCCTAGCATATTTTTGGTGTATTTACATATATATGCTCCCCGTTGCCTCCTTCATTGCCAAACTGTTAATTAGGTAGAACTACTGAGAGATGCAGTTACTTGGATAAACAGCGGTTTGCAGTGAACCTTGGATATCTCACTGCAGAGCAGGAAACTCCAGGCTGTCAGAGCTTTGAAGGGTTTACATCAGTGGTGATGAATTTGTTTTCTTTGCTTAATTATTTTTAAGAAGTTAGTTATGTTTTCAGTGCAGTATCTTTTCCTACACGCGATGTTCCATTATTTCCAGTTCTGCTTCTACATTCATTCTTCACGCCTTATTGACAGTGGTGTGGGTGAAACACCATTTTAATGAGAATTATGTTCCTAAGGCTCTTTGCCCTTGAGTGTGAGCAGTCTTTAGCTATGGCCCTCATTTGAGAAGATAATTTTATTTCATCTATTTCTCCCTTTAGAAAAATATTCTCTGGAGCCAGATACTTTGGTTCTAAAGTGCGACTTTCTAACTGGTGTTATCTGCTTGTGTGATTTGGAACTTTCCAGAATATCAGTGAGGAACAATAAACATAAAATTAGAAAGATGGAGAGACTGGGACAGGAGAATGATGGATAGGAAAGTAAAGGAGGTTTAACCACACTTTCTGTCTTGTGCTTGCAAATAAATTATTTCAATGGTTCAGTGATGCTGCTGTCCTGAGTTGTGCCTTTACAATTGCACTGTAAATGGTCTACTTGAAGTAGGACGCCGTTATTCTGAAATATGTCCTCACTTGAATACGGATATGGCCAAGTGGTGAGCAAGGGCTTTGGTCCCTATGCTTCCTGGTTGAGGTGAGATGTCTAAATTGCTGCTGTCAGACACCAGGTCGCCTTCACCTCCCTGTTAGAGCGAAGGAGTGAAAGAAGGGATGTTGGGATGTGAGGATGTCTAATTCCAGCCACCTTTGCCAGCACGCATTCCTGAAGCCACCTCCGTTACCCCAGTCCATGTCCACCTTCACAGTCTGTCTCAAAGAGATTGCGGAGTCAAGGCAGATTCGTTTCCTTGTAAAACTACATTCTTATATTCTTACCCAAGCTAAACCTATCATGGTACCAAAGGGACAGCTGGTGGTGTTAGGTAATCTGCAGCATTAGTAATAGTATCAAAGTACAAGCCCAGGTCATAGGTTCATGATTAGAAAGCCTGGAAAACTCAACCATTTTTCATCTTGCTTTCTTCACAACCTCATAACTCAATTATTTTCCTTCCCTGAAATAAAAAGCTGTCATCATGGGGACAAGAAATCATGAATGGAGGTGTCTACATTCTGTATCAAACCATGTAGACATCATCTTTAAAGCACTGTTTGTATTTTATGCCAGATCTGGTAGTTCTTGGACTTAAATGTGCGACAATTAAACATAGATGCACAGAATGAAGGATTTTTTTTCTCCTTTAAGGAAATGAATTTTAGTACAGGAGTGGAACAAAAAAAGCATAATATAACTTTTTTTATGACAGAAAATAAGCTGCAAGTGACCTCTTACTTGCACTTAGCATTTATTTTAGGTTTCCACTGGAATTGTCTTTGGTTGCATCTATTTCTTTTGATTGTTTAGCATTTAGGAATGGTGCATTAAAACATCTCTAAGACTGTGAAAGCTTTTCCCAAAATACCTCAAGTAGCAGTGAAATTAGATGGCTAACTCTGAAATTATATTGACTCTTATTGCAGTTTTACCAGACTTTCACAAAGCTTTCTGTTCTTATAAAGCTCTTTCCTTTAGAAACCGTATGAAAATCATTTGGCAATGAATTACATTATAGTGTAGCCTAAAATTATTGTTTTATCTCATAGAGTGAAGTCCTTTGAAATCTGTTTTTTTTTTAAGACTTCATTGGTACAGGCTCTGGCAGTCTTGGGATGGTTGTAAATTACAGAAGCTTTTCAGATCCTTCGTTATTTTGAGCTCCGTATCTGAATTCTGCGACACATTTTTCACTTTTCCAGTTAAGGATTTGTAGAGTCACATTTTCCTGCAACACCCTGTTCACGTGAACTAAATCAGAACACTGAGAACACAGATGATCGGATGATAACAAATAAGGATGCTGGGTCAAGCTAAAGGATACGTGAAGCTCAGTACTTATGCAGAACTTATATCTTCTGCTGCTACATTTAGGCTTCAAGAAGCTGTTCTTGAAGTGTCCAAATGCTTTCCCCTTATGTTGTTTGAAACCTGGTATCTCAGATAGACTAGCAGCATTTAAGTGCTTATATAGAGGCAGAAATGACCTCTGTGAGATCTTTCTTTCTGATATTTGTTTAGCAAAACACTTCAGCTCATGCTTAGCACCAGATATATTTAACAGGAGCCTCATCCAAAATCAGATAGAGACATTGATTTTTCATGTGTTTTGGAATGGGTCCCACAGCATTTAAACACATGCTAAATTCTGGATTGGCTGAATTACCTCCAATTTGTAATAGATAAAATTTTAAAGGGAGGTAGTCAATGGGTGTGCAGTGAAGCTAAGAGACATTTATACTACATGAAGATATTCCCTTTTCTTTTAAAAAAAACAGTAACAAAACCAACCAAAACCGAACAACCAAAGCAACTCTGTTTGCTCCTAGCACAGAAACCCATGATTTTCCTTGATTTTCTGCTGTATTTTTCATCCACAGTAAACTTCTTTCTTGTAAATAACAGCTCAGGCTGCTTACTAAAGTTTTTCTAATGTGGGCCTACTCTCTGATGGTTTCAGAAAGTTGAAAATATACTGCACAGGTGGCTTAGTGTATAATTTATCATCACCTCCGAATCCTTTCCTTGTTCTGGGTGTTGAACTGTTCATTTCTTCCTTTTATGATTTAGTCTGTATGATTTTTTACTGCCATTTCATCTCAAGAGCTCACACTTCACCATGCCATTCTTTCTGAACCCCTTCGTAAAACATAGGTTTCATCTTTTTGCATACTTTGATTCCTGGGTTAGTTCCCCAGAACATGGGCTGATACCGATACGTGATTGTAAATGAAAACCAAACCAAACACAAAAAAAACCCCAAACTACACCACAACAGAACAATGCAATAGAAGTCAATCTGTATAAGCCGTTATCCCTCATTCTTCATTGTTTTAGTGGAATTATCTGCACTCTGGATGCAGAGAAGATGAAACTATTTGGGTAAAAGAGGCCACTTCAGATGAGCTCCTGTGGACCTGAATCTTCCTCTCCAACTTTCTGTACAGACACAGCTTATTGCTAGTTCTATGCAAAAAAAACCAACAAACCCAGAACAATAAAACGCATTTAGCAGAAACTGTAATATGTAGAGAAGACTTTTTATTTTTCTAATCTATGTGCTATTTGCACATCTAAGACCTAAATTGCCAGTCATTGACAGAAACTTCATGTTACACTGGAAACCCCACTACGTCTAAGAAAGGCCCAGTGGCGAGCGTAGCAGGTTGTAGTTCATTTGTTTCTCCTTAGCAGAAAATTTTTACTATCCTTCTCTATTTTTACGTTTGCCTTACACTAGATGCCCTGATTCAGTTTCTTTGTAATGGCAACAAATGGTATTAAAAAAGCTGAAGTGGTTCAAGCAGGTACACGTGTGGCACTACACATTCTCTGCACTGAAACCTTGAAATGTTCCTTTTATAGACATCCTTGTTTTCTTCTCTGTGGAAAGATTTATAACCCGCTCTGTTTTCTGTCTTTCTCAATGCCATGCTTTCCCACCTTAGAAATCAATCTCTTGGATGAAGCAGTATCAAATCATTTTTTGAGATCCAGAGAAAGTATGTCCAACCTTGCACCTTTTGTTTTGCTGAACAGTGAGAGGATTTCAAGCAGGTTTTTTCACACACAGCCTCCCTTTAAATAAAAATAAAGCCCTTGTGACTGATCTTTCCTGCACACAGAGTTCAGCTGGGGTTGATCAATATATTTGCCTCTGGGTTTGGAAACTCTGGAGATCATTGAGTCCAACCTCCCTCCTCAAAGCAGGGTCAGGTAGAGCAGGTTGCTCAAGGCTTTGTCCAGTTGCGTTTGAGTATCTCCATGGGTGGAGGCTCCACAGCATCTCTGGGCAACCTGTTCCAGTGTTCAACCACCCTCACAATATAGAAGAGTTTTATCTGTTTGAACAGAATTTCCTGTACTTCTGTTCATTCCTATGGTTTCTTGTCCTGTCACTGGGCACCATTGAGCAGAGCCTGGTTCTTCTTAACTCTCACTCATCCCAGTCAGGTATTTATACCAGAACCTTAAACATGCCAAAGTCTTGGTTGTGTCATTAAAAGTTGTCAATTCAGGTGTGCTCCCCTGGGCCAGGATCCACAAGGTTATGTATTATTGACTGTCTTTTAGACTTCGGCTCCATGCGGGCTCTGCTGCCCCTGCCAACCTTCTGCCTTGTTAAACTTCTGTTCCCTTTTCTTCCTGCATCTTTCTGTGGAGTTTCCCTGTAGGATAGAGTAAATGTTACACAGCGCAAACAAAACTGCATAAAACTGAATGTTGCCTCAAACTGTAGCATTCTGGGGTCTGGTGAACATAAGCAATAGCTGACTCCAGGGATAACGCTATTGATTGTAGAAGGCCTGTTCAGAAGCAAGTGCTGCTTAAGGTGACACTATCAGTCCAAGGGAGTGAGTTTTATGCCATTTGTTATGCATTTGCTCCAAGACTAGAAAAATTTCTATTTCTTTGAGAAATAAATTGATATTTGAAGTAGCCCTGATGGCCACTCCACCAGTTTAGAAATTCGGAAGTGAATATGGCTGCCAAAGTTCAGACTCCTAGATTTGAAAATGCACCCACAGACAGACTCTACCTTTTCTGCTCTGTGCTGTTTATTGCTTCTTTGCAGGGGTTATTTCATTACCCTCCTAATTAACTTCAGTACTCTTACATATCCCTTCAACAATACCACCTGTTTATAACAAAGCTCTTTAAACCAAGTCGATCTTGGTTTAAAGGATATCTGTATTCATTATTATTTCTCATGTATCATGCTTTTAGGGAACAGAACTGGTATTTTTTGTGCTCAGCAACAAGGACAAAAGTAGAAAGTACAATTCTAAGCCAGGAGCAGTACCTTCCCTCAGCACAGCAGTTTTTCAGCAGAGACTTGAGCTCTCTTTTTACCTCCCTTTGTTTAGATGTCTCTGTAGTGGTTTACACTTCACAGGGCAGGTTGCTTATTTCCACTACGGGCAGAAATGGCTTGCCCAGGATTTCAAGTTTATGTTAATGTGAGAGGAGAATGAGGTCCTCTGTTCCTTTTTCTCTGCAGTGAAATTGTGTCCATTAGCAGACTCCAACAAAGTTAGGACTTTTTTTTAAAAAAAACAACATTACCAGTGGTATAAATCCAGCTATTTCTGGCTATATGAGTAATCCCAGTGAAGCAATAAGTAAATAAATAGAATAGTGATCCAAAGGTTGAGTCTTTGAGAAAATCTCGGCATCGTTGTGATGAATAGAGTGACCTTGTTGTGCTATTACATTTAATATTTACAAGTGTAAAGTCAAAGACAGTGCACACAAAAAAGAACTTAGGAATATGGCTCTCATATCCCAGTGCCAATAATTAAAGCACATCAGCTTTTGCAGTCTGCCTTTCCCAAGCCTGTAGTCTTTATTTTGCCTTATGACCTTTTCTTCCTACTGTAGCAGGGTCCCTTCACTGTGTAGCCATGTGTAAGCAGTTCCATTTCCAATGAGCTCTGTGCAACTGTGGCATCTGCATCCCATATGAGAAGTGGACAGGCTGATCTCTGCCAGAGAGAGGTGTTCAGAGCTTTTAACTGCTTTGCATCTATTGAGGCCAGTCTGTAGTTCACTGGACAAGTTCAGCTGCAGTGATGGATGTGGAAATCTACTGCAGCAGAATCTCTACATGCACATTTCCAAAAGTAATGGGTTTTCTTTGATAGTAAACTGAATGTTACTGATTCACAGCACCTCTCTGATGCAGGGGGCATCAGGGATTACACGCAATACACTCATGTTTTATCAAGGGTTATTGCCATTGGAAACCCATTATCTGTTTTTGTCAAGCGAAGCAGTTACTTGGTTAACATGTAAACTTGCAAGAGCTTGGAACCAAGCAACACATGAAATGCAGATTTAGTCTGTATTTTGTAGGTCAGTAGGCTCAGTTGTTTAGCAGTGCTTTAAAATAATTAATAACTGTATTTTTTGTTAATAAATGATCAAATGTAGTAGCCACAAACTGGCATTTCTTTGCCATAAGACATGCATGCTGCCTCTGCAGTGAGTAAATTCATGTTTGCCTTCACAGGAGAATCCCACCACAGAAACTCAGAGCACAGCAGCCTTAGGCTCTGCGTTCAGAAACTTTCTGCAGAAGGTTCCTTCAAGGCTTCGTTGCCCTTGAGAAATTTGTAGCGTCTGATCCGTTCTCCGTTGGCAGCTATACATGAAGATGATGCTGACGATATGGCAAGGATTTTTAAAAAGCGGCAGTGAAGAGCTGATCGGAAACGTGAAAATGCACAGCCTCAGATTGACTTCAAAAGCAACATTTTTTTTGCTCAGATAGAAATTCTCACACTTGAAATACGCATTTACCACCACAGTCGGTGCAGACGTATCAGTGTTCCAGACTGCAGTATGTACATTAGGCAGGTTTTGAAAAGTAACTCATACAAAATATTATTTATTTAAGCAGCCTTGAAAGAAGGGTCTAATTGCTTATCACTTGACAGAGCTTACAATAGAACAGAATTTGACATCCTTACTCACAATGAGTGGTGCTTTATTCCACAATTACTCCTATTCTTTCTACTGGGAAAAAAAAAGGATAGCAATTCTAAAGCTATCATAAACTAAGAAGAAATACAGCTTTTACTGAGAGACAGCTTTAAATCTACTGTTGTCAAGAAGCAGGGGTTTGCTAGGAATACCTCAAGTAGCCTTTGAATTGGTTTAAAGGAAAGAAAGCTTGACTGCAAATCTTCTGTTGCATTTAAGCAGGATTTCAGCAGAAATCTTAAAGGATAGTGGGCAAGTGAACACCTCCATTTCAGTTTAATTTTACTGTAGCTTAAACTTGAAAGTCAGAATCACAGCATCACAGAATTATTGAGGCTGGAAAGAGCTCTGAGATCATCCAGTGCAGCCCATGACCTAACACCACCACATGGCCAGACCATGGCACTAATGCCACATCCAGCCTTGCCTTCAACCCCTCCAGGGATGGGGACTCCACCACCTCCCTGGCCACTCCATTCCAATGCCTCATCACCCTCTCCCTCAAAAAGTGGTTTCTAAAGAAGCACATGGCTGTTTGAAAGCAACCATTAATATAGCAAAATACTTTCATTATTGCTGCTACTACATTATGGAGCAAATAGATTGTTCTCATTTTATTTCTCTATGTTGGGATTAGGGTGGGTCAAATTGCAGGTTGATTTACTGGTGCATGAGTTGCACTCATACACCTGCACACACACACACACATCTGCCCAGTTACCTTTTTGCTGAGGGATACCTGGCTGGCTCCTTTTCCATGTAGTGCAGAGCTGAGTTAGGGACTGCTACCACAGACCACCGAGTATCGCCTTCTTCCTGTAGAGTCACCCAAGAAAGCCAAGTTGCAAAGTGCTCTATGGATATCAGCCTACTAAAACTCACTGAATCACAGAAAATAGTATAAGAAAGGACCTCAGGAGTTACCTAGTTCATAATTGTGCCCCTGGCGAGATTGTTTATAACTATGCTTTATGTGTATTACTTACTAGAAAGTTGCTTAAAGCCTAACCCAAATCCCTCCTGCTACCACCCTGCTTGTGTAGGACAGACATGGAGAATCCTTTGCAGCACGTTTTACGTATTTGAAAACATTTAGCACATCTCCTTCATTTTCCCTTCTTATTTCTGCACTAATCAAGTTCTTCCATTGCTGGTTAGGTTTCCTAGGGCATGGATTCTTCTTTTTGCTTTCCCTGTCCTTTCAGCAGCTGATCCAAATCTGTGCTGAAGTCCAATGCCCAGACTGAATTTACGAACCTTGCTGCTGAACAGAGTGAAAAGATCATTTCAAAACCCTTTATGTATGGCTCAGGATTATGTTTGCTTTTTCAGTTATTAAAAGCTGCACTGATGATTTTGCTGCCACTGAGCATACATTTGTGACTTGTAGCTCAGGAGATGGCTGCTGTTGTCAGTGAAGGTTCCCCCAGTTTAGAAAGTTAATGCATCAATTAATTTAGCTCAATGTTTATATTACTGTCATCTGGCCAGAAGAACAGAGGTATCATTTTTGGAATAGAAACCCACAGAAATCAAAGGTCATGCTCAGAATAAGATTATAGCCTCATAATGTAGTTATTGAATTGAGGGGTGGAGGGGGCATGTTGAGATTAAAAAGAGAGAGAAATGGAGTGAGGTACACACCAAAACTGATATTTGTTAGAGGGCAAATGCGAAAGGAAGAAATTAGAGGAGACATGCCTGATTTGAACATCAAAACAGTGAAAATAGCATTTCATTTCTATTTTTATTTCAAAACACATCTGAGAAGAGGAATCCTGTAGATGGAGACAAAAAGAGACTTCTAAGTGCTTTTCTTTTCAAAATTTGTCCTAGTGAGAGATGAATGGCAGGGGATTTTATGCCCCGAACAGTACTTATAAGTGCCTTTGCTTTTTCAATACCATCCTTAGGCTGAGGAAGAAACAGACAAGGTGCCCTGACACATCACTTCTAAGTGATTTCTGTCCCCAGAGTATTCAAAAGACTGATAGAAGATTTTTTTTCCATTGGATATTTATTTTGTTCTGTGACTTGGCAGAAATGAAGTGGGAAGATGAAGGGAAGCTCTAGTGAATTTTTATTTCCCAAGGTCAGGAGAACTAAAGTCAGTTTTTCTCCTAGTTTTTGTTTTGTTTCGTTGTCTTTTTCTTCTGATTTGCTAGAGATGCAGTAAGGCTTCTTTTGAGGAGCGAAGATAAAAGTAAAATGGAGTTCTTTTCCTCATGTTTTGTAATGGTAGCGGCAGTGAAAAAGATACAAGGGTGGGCTCTTATTTTCAGCATAGGAAAAAGCTCCGTGTGCTTGTGATTAAAGCAAAAATAATCCAATAGTATAAGAAAAAGAATAGCTGACCTGAAGGAATTTGCAGCATCAGAACCTTAAACTAACGTGACTTGCTGCGGGTTCACCCAGAAATATTGTGCAGAGATGGAGTATGCTCAGAACTGCACTCAAACCTCAAGGTAATTGCATACAGAAAATCTCCCCAAGAAGAACATATTTCTTCATCTACTTCTTTAAAAAGTGGTGTTTGCACTGTTCTAGAAGGTGACCTGACCTTCCACCTTCTCCACAGTGCAGGGACTGTCACTGTACAATGCAATTACACTGTAACTGCGCCTTTTCAAAACCACAAATCATTCCTTCATGAATCAGGAAAAAGATCACCTAATGTTACCAGCCTTTTCACTTCATGTTCAGGCAGTAACATTGTGGCATCCCTATGGAATAACTGCATTGCATGGATATTCCTGGGGCGAGCACTCCAGACAGCCCTCACTAATTGGTTTCCCTACCTTCAGAAATTAAGCTTCTGTTCAGCTGTTCCAGTTTCCAGGTGAAGCTGGACCTGCAGCCAGGAACAGGAGTAGTTTGTTTCCCTTCTTTGCTGCTCCCTTTGAGACAGTTGAAGATTGAGCTCTGTGTTCCTGACTACTTTGTAAAGGATATGAAGTTGCAGCATTTGGGCTCTGCATTCCCATGTATCATAGCCCATGAGCTCTCACTGGAGAAATCACAAAATACTTCATGGTAAGAAAACCATGCAGTCTGTATTAAGGTGAGAATAGTGAAAATAATGAAATAAAGAAGCATGTCCTAAAGATGCAAGTGTACGTGTTTTGTTGAGCAGTGAAGTTCTGGTGTCCACATTAAAAATGCATCAAGACTGCAATTCAGGTTGACATATTTACAGATATAAACATGTTTTCCTTTGACACCAAGGGCAAACTACGTGTCTCACTCATCAGATGATGTGGCAAGGAATCCACTTTGCATCTTGAATGCTTCTGTAAGACTTGTCAGTGTCTATGGAGCTGTGTTCCTGAGCTCTGGTATCAGCAGGTCTCTTGTGTTCACACTTGTCAGTCGTTACTCTTCGGACAGTGCTCTAAATATGACTCAATATCCCCATCAGAGGCTCAGAACAGTAATAATCTATCAAATAACCCCCAATCTTCAATAAAAGTAGTAACAGAAGGCATTTAAAACACATTCGTGAATTAAAAAGGGATATTCACCACAATCAGAAGATTTTTCATTTCAGAATTATAAGGGTTCTGAAGAAAACAAAATGTGTCAGCATCACAGGGAAGTTTATCTTGCAAGTGATAGGAAATGGAAAAAAACCTAAGGACAAACAGTCAATTTTTACTTGATGGCAGGAAGGCAGAGATAAGATCCAAAAGGATCTCAGATCTCATCTGCTATATTCAGTTTTATTGACAATGCAGTCTCATTTCTGGATGTCAGTGGGATGGAGGGATTGGTGCCACAGGAAGGTCCTAGCTCAGGCTTCATGTGGATCTTGAAACGTTTCAGTCTAAAAAGGAAGACACCTTGCAAGTCTGGGGGTTTGAATTTTTGGATTTGTCACCTAAAGATCACCTAATTTTTTTTCAGATCTATATAATCTGAAATCTGTATATAATATATCAAAATTTGAGAGATGATGATCATATCATGGAGGCATCTGCAAAGCTCATCTTGGCACTCAAGTGCAAACCAAAATGTTATCCAGCTCTTGCCTGAGGTCTGTTTTTCCCTATTCTTTTGGGGGAAAAAACCCACACAAAAACCCCACGAACAAACAAACAAACAAAAACCCAACAGAAGGAATTGGCTGCTACCAAAGACCCTGAAATTTTTAGCCAGTAGTCTCACGTTTGCATGTTGAATACAAAGCAAAGAGCTCTTGCTTGAGGAACATTGTTAAATACCTGGCTGTAGCTTTAATTTTGAGGGTGATGGGTAGGCTAACCATCTCTATTTGGAATGGCATGCTACCGAAAAGTACTGTTATGTTTTATGTATTTCTCATTGTGGGGCTCCTGTTCCAAACTACGTAGCTAATCCTAGTCAGGTAGCAAATCCCAAGTCAAATTGCCTCATGCATAAAGAAAGCCAGTTTAGAAGGCAGGAGTCATTAGAGGGAAAGGATTTTTCATTTCAGTTATGAAACTTAATTTCTTTTCACTGTCTTCCCTCCTTTTCTTCTGTAAAATATTTATACAGATTGTAATTTCTGGCAGTGATGTTGATTGTAGCATGTAAGTAGTATCCAACGGCTGAAGCAGATGGTGTAATGTGATGGGGCCTATCACGTAGTGACAAGGTTGGAAGGTGCAGCTGAAAGAGCACATAATTTGGTATAAAAGAGAATCTTGAGTCTGAACACTCCTGAAATTAGAGAAAGTTTGGAGCTGAACACAAACTTCACAGCATTATCCCAGTTCTGAATTTCAGCAGAGATGGTACAAGTGGGGGAGACAGAGCAGCAGTGTGTGATCATAGAAATACGGATGAGAAGGAAGCCCTTCCTCTGCAATGTAGCACAGTACCAAGCAAGCACCTGGATTTTAATCCTACCAGGAGATGATTTTGTCTTATGTTGCTTCCTGGCAGATCCTGCCTTTCCGATTTTGGAGTGCTTTCCATCTCTGTCATTAGAGAGAACCACCATCAGACACCTGTGGTCTTGCTGTGAGGGCTGCTTGATCATATGGGCAAGACAGAAACAGCCTTGAAACCTTTGATCCTTGTCCTGAAGTAGGGTCTATTTTAGACATCCAATTTGACTCTCACCAGAGTTTTTAGAATCGTGGACTGGGGCTTGCTTTCTCTTTAACAAAAGTTTCAGAGTATTTGAAAATTGGGGAAACTTTTTGTGCATGTCTGTACTTTGTTAGCTCAAGTTTTTTTCATAAACCTCTTTTCCAAAACAGTTGTGGTTTGGTTTTTTTTTCCTTGAAGTTTTTCCAGCTGCTGATAATGTCCAAAATAGCTCTGTGCTACTTGGAATCAAAACATTTTTGGCAGCAAAATAAAGCACGGCATTAACAGTTTTGTTTCAACGATAGAATAGGAAATAAATAAATAATTTTGGAAAAGAATTAAATTACTGGATAGGCAGGCCTTTGGAATGAATTCTTGAGGTGTATTGGTTATCTCCACAGTTAATTACATTTTGATTTGAAATGCGTGTATGTGGAAGTAAACAGCAATGTGTTTAATAGTTACTGTATCTGGGTCGCCCAAGTAGCATTTAATCCACCCCATGTCAAATGGTGTGTGGGTAAAAGGGTGTCCTGGGAATACCAAGGACAAGATAACAGCCATACTCTTTCCATTTAACTTATTAATCAACAGGTAAGAGGAAGAAATGGTTTGTGTCTGGTCAGCTACCCATGAGCAGCAGCCAGATGCTGTGTCCTTTCCAAATGTACTCGGAATAAGAATGAAACCATGCTACTTGTTTTGCCCATTAGATAGCATTATCTCTGTGGAATGCCAATTCATATCTCCTTGTGCTGTGTGTGGTTCTCACATATGGGATTTTAATAACCTTCATGCTGTGCTATGAATTCATAAACAGGGCTGATAGAGGAAAAGCACCACAGGACTTTATTTTTTCATTATTGCTCTTTTGAAAAACAGGGTCTGCAGGATTTTTGCAAGGATCTCGTCACAGAACTAGCAATGGTTTTGCTGCTACAGTGGGGTTATTCCAAGGGGAAGGGATAAGTACAGTATTCACTGGTGATACAGTTTTTCGGAATTGATTTTCATCATCCTACATGTTGTGGCTGCTGTAATTCTGCTCTATTATAGTTGGAGCTTTCCAGGTCTTATTGTACGGGAGTTTCCCCCATTTTTCTACAGTGCCATGTGCATTTGATTTCTTGCAACATCTCTCTTCCCCTCCCTGCCTCTGTCCCAGCCTGGACTTTATGACCTCCACAGCCCTCTGGCTGTGCAGCTACAGCTCACTGCTCAGCAGTCACTAGAGCAGTCTTGGCTTCTGTTTTGGAAAAGATTTATTCGTTCTGGATCAGTGGGGGTTTTTTTCTTTCTTTTTACCCCTTTCCTAACCCCAGAGTCCATTAGAGCCACCACTTCTGCATCTCAGCCATGTGCAGGTACCAGTGGAGCCACCACTGTTAGTAGAGTTAAAAGTAGTCACAAGAACTCACAGCATCCATCTCCAGGCATGATGTGTTGATGTATCACCTTGTATTCATTGCTAACAGGCCTTAGGAAGAAGACCTATGAGAACTCAACTAAAATTTACGTCTCTACAAATATCTTACACAGTAATGAACACAGACTGTTTGAAATGGCCAGATTAGCAGTTCTGGAGCTGGTTCACTTATGCCAGGAATGAAATTGCACTGTGTTGCCTGCCCATACCCTGTGCTACACTGGCTGGAGTGCACTTGTGGTTATGATCTTAGGTCAATCTGGATTCCAGTCTTGTAACTGTGCCTCATAATGCTTTATCAAGAATAAGATTTATTAGGTGTAGATTCTGGGCAGGATTGTGATATGCCATGCAGATCAAATCTTATCATGCCATTTTCATTTTAGGACTGTTTCTCTCCCCTGCTGTCTCTTGTATGTGATTCTGTGTGTGACAGGCAGTAGAAAGAACCGAAACAGAGAAGGAAAAAGAGAATATTTTTTTTGCTAATTATTCAACTTTCAATCTTCTGTTGTGGGTTTTGTTTTTGTTGTTTGGTTTTTTTGTTTAGTTCCTACGCCCCAGGGATGAAGAGTCCTCACTGTTGAAAGTGTGTGTCATCTTTTTCATTAAAATTCCCTTGTCAGGCCTCCATTATCTCTTCCCTTGCTAGGCCATCAGTTGACGTGTACTTTGCCATATTTATAGTGCCAGCAAGCCAAAGCAGTGAGTGGGCAGATGCTTTCAAAGGGCATCAAATTTCCCTCCTTATTGCTGTCCCCAAGAGCCTGTTTTGTTAGAACCACCATAGTCATTGCTGCATCAGTTGGAGTTACAGAACAGCCGATGAGCTTTGGTGTTGACCTTTAAGATTGCTTTTCAAGTTGTCAAACAATAAAGATCCTGCTGTCATTACAGTCCTTGGAAACTTAAGGAGTCACAAGCTTCCTTAAAGTCAGCAGGTTTTTAAAAAACCCCAAACCTACGCAAACCCTGTGCACTTGCAGGCAGGGTTGAAATGCAGAATCTGGCTTAAACCTAAGGTAAGGTGGCCTCCTAGGTCTCCATGCCAGGAAGAGGGTGAAAATAGTTTCAGTAGTCACTACATAAGTCCATATAACACAGAACGTCTGTATGCGTGCTCACATACGGAGAAGGAAGACCGTCATCTGGCTTTCTGAGCAGAGAGCTCACAGCAGGAAAATACCCTGCATCCTTTTCAGAGGTTGCAGCCCAACAGGAGCTGAGAGGCCTCTGCTGCTGCCCAGGCAAAGGAGCAGCACCACGATTTTTGTAATTGCACAAACATGTTTTTCTGAGCTATTTCATTTATGGTCCCATGTCTAAATCTATTCTTCAGAGTAGAGCATGTCCTGTTGAACCCAGCCCTGCACAGTCTCACCCCAAGCTGGATGTGTCGCATGGGAAGTTTCCTTGCTGTTTCTCCTGCCAGTGAGCTAAGTCCATTTACAGATAGAAACCTTTACCATCTATGAACTGAGAATCCACATTTCTCTTTCCAAAGTCCAGACATTAGGTGTAGTTATGGCTCAAATGATGCCAGTGGAAGTTTTGCTTTTGGCAGTAATGGAGGCTATGAATGTGCCATAGATTTTTCTAGAATGTCAACATATGAGTAGATTTTTCTCATTAAGATGTGTAAAGGACTAAAAATTATTTTATTTCTTAAAAGTTTAAATTATAGGTAGCAGAGCTGTATGATTACAACTACCCCTTTTGGGAAGTAGTGTTGTTTATATCTGGCGACTATAGCATTGTCAGGCCAGACTATAGTGCAGAAAAGATTAATAGGGTTCATTATTTTCATTTTTTTTAAAATAAGATTTTGTTTTCAGTGGCTTCTAGCGTGCTCCAGCTCATAACTCACCACCTCATTGGTGTGTTGATGTTATTCAGCCCCACCTCAGGCCCTGATCTCCGTGGTGCTGATGCGCTGACATGCACAAAACCCTGTTGACTCCAGTAAAATTTGGCAGAGGCCACTGTGCTCAGGGGCTTTTCTCTAGCAAAGACTTCTAAGTAAGGGGGTTATTGGGCTGGTGTGGGGTGTGGTGGTAGCAGAAGCTGCACTATCAAGCTCCATGAGGAAGGAGAACTGATAGAGAATGGTCTTTGAATTATTAAGTCATTTAACCCAGCAGTTCCCATTTGGGGGTGGGAACTTGCAGGTTCTTGCAGGTGATGTTGGTCCATGATACCTGATATCTGGACAGATATCTGAAAAATGGTGATTTAACCTTGGATTTTTCCTGCAACTGAGATGATTTAAGTATCCTAAAATAAAAGATATTTTCAAAAATTTTCTTTTCAGACTAGGACTTGTAAGCAAAGTTTTAACCCGAAATGACATTTTTACAGGAGATTTTAAACATCTGTAGAGCTGACAGCCATGAAGTGGTAAGAGCAAATATTCCCAATGTACCAACAAGGGAAAAGAAATGAATGTGGCCAGAAGCAAGTAAGTATTCTCTTCTAGATAAGGCATCCTGCAATTAAAAACAGGGGACTCAGAAAGCTTTTTAAGGCTTATTTTGTCAAATGAAAAATGCCACTGGTTTTCATGCTATTGTAATAAACCTTATTGTTATTCCTGGCATGGATTTCCTTTTTTTTAATTTCAGAAAAATGGATAATTAGCATTTTAGCTTATCACTTTCCTTCCATGCATACAAATAATTTGATGGATAGACCACCAAGAGAGACAAAATTAAATAACAGGTCTAGACAGCATGGAACCGAAATAAATTAGAGGTTAGGCTTCCAGGCTGTTAGGTGGATCTTTGTGGGGAAAAAAGGGAATAGAGGGTAGTTTTTCTGACAGATTTCGCTGCTTGCCTCAGTATCATTTCCCCATATCAGATCCAAATAAATTGACCTGAAAGGAGATGTGAACTTCTTGTTAGAAGTCCCATAATTTACTTGTGAGTGTCATTTTTTCCAATGTATTTAGATTAGAGGCCTACCAGGAAAAATCTGTGACTGAGCCAAATAAGTTCCTAGATAATGGCCCATGATTAATGGTGAGTGCTGATAATAGGAGGTTATTAGAGAAAGCAAACTTGGAACAGATCTGCTGTATACATTACATACTTTACCGCCATCTGTGGGTATTTATAATAAATACAAATTGAAGTCAACAGTTACAAGGTAACCAATGTTTTGTGTATGTGACAAAGAATTCGTTAGAAATAGTCTTACAGTGGGCAACTCCATAGTGAAGAATTCTCATTAGGTTTTTTGCACAGATACTTCTTCCTGTATTCAAAATAAAAGCAGCTTTTACACAGAGAGAGTCCTTTTGGCCTTGGTTGCTTTCAAGGGTGCCATTGCAAAGCCCACTCTGTAAGGAAGGATTAGGTGTTATGTGTTACCCGTGTGCTGCTGCCACACGCGGTATTGGATGTGAGAAATTGGTTTTGTCCTTTCATACTGTGATTCATTTGCTATTCAGGCCGTGTGCTAACAGTGCGTTCCCCTCTTTTATGTCTCCTTGAGTTGTAAGTGACATTTTACTTCCCCGTGTGTTGTATTGTTTGCCAAGCAAATATGCCCGTGTAGGGAAGAGACAAATTTTATCTTCCTTTTTGCTACATACAAAAACCAGAAAAGAAATACAATATAAACAGTGAATTGCAGAAGATAAAGTAAACCTAAATATTATGTTACCAATAACTCGCTGGATGAAGTGACAATGATTTTTGCTGGTAGCAAATACACTGTTCCAAACACAGTTTTGCGGCAGAGTGACAAGTGGGTGCCATAATCAAGAGCAGCTGATTGTGGTGTGGTTGGAGCTGTTTATGAAGTTGGATGGACAGGATCTGGTGTCGCCAGCAACTTTTGTGCACAAAATTCAAGAGTCACCCTGTGCTAATGAGGTCAAGTGAGCAAGTTTGGTTGGAAGAATTCCCGGCTTTTGAACTATTATAAAGCCATGATATTTCAAAGGCTGACTATTTGCAAATGAGTGATAGCTGGAGTGTCACTGCCACTCTGGTTATTTATGGTCATCAGCTAAACCACGGGGATGAAGTTGAGGGTACTCTGGAACTAATGTAGTTTGTTTGGGTTTCCTTTCTGAGCAACTGGGAAATGAATTTTTTCAGAGTGAATGTTATTTTAGCAACTACCTTGTGACCTTGCGGTGTTAGGTGCTCGTGATGGAGTTTGCCACCCTCCCATAACAAATGGGCATTGAATCTTCAACTGTGTTTGCACATCTTTCCAGATATATTCTTGGGCATATTTGTATTTTTATTCTGATATTTTATTTACCAAAGAAGACTCTGCTGCTTTTATTTTCCCCCCATTCCAGAGGTGCTAATGAGGTGGATCTGGAACTGTAGACATCTGTATGTCTACAGATATCAGGGTCTCTGGTTACCTACAAGCTGTAGGAGTCTATGCTGGAGTGAACGTATCTGTTTCCATCTGTTTTCTGTCTGGGCAGTTGCAATTCAAAGGAAAAAAGCTATTCTCTCTGCCTAATGCTGAGTTGTTTGATTGACATGTCTGCTAAAGCTTTCTTCGCAACAGTTTATACCATAACAAATATCTTCAGGTGGTTTTTGGATCTTCTCTTTTGCTAGATTTCATTCCCAAACATCATGGTTTATCTTAGTGGCTATATATCAGTATTTTACTTTTTATCAAATCTTCTTTTCCCTTACATGTCTTTCTTTCAAACAATAAACTATATTCTACCTTTTCGTAGCCTGTTTCAGTTTATCTCTGAATTTTTTTATATCTTCTGTTTTCATTTGGTATCCTGCTTCTATTTATTTCCTTCTGCTTTTGTGACATAGTCATTCACATTAACAGGAACACATCCCTTCTGACATCAGACATTAGGAGAGCTGGATTTACCAGCCACCTGAGACAAACTGAAATGTAGTTTCTGCTGTCCAAGAGTGCAAGCATAGGACAGGTCCTCACACATCCTTCAGGCAATGCCTTAGGGCGAAACTTCCTTCACCTTTACAGGCTTGGGGATGAGTGACTGGAGCTGCCATGCAGAAAAGGAACTGGGGGTGTTGGTGGCAGCAGATGCCCATGAGCCAGCAATGTGCCCTGGAGCCAAGAAGGCCAACGCCATCCTGGGCTGGATGAGAAGGGGTGGTTGGAGGGCAGAGAGGTTCTCCTGCTCCTCTGCTCTGCCCTGCTCACACCACAGCTGCAATCTTGTGTCCAGTGCTGGGCCCTCAGCTCAAGAAGGACAGGAACTGCTTGAAAGTGTCCAGCAGGGCCACAAAGATGAGATGCTGGAGGGAGTGGAGCATCTCGTGCTGAGGAGCGGCTGAAGGAGCTGGGGCTCTTGAGCTTGGAGCAGAGGAGACTGAGGGGTGCCCTCATTCCTGGGGATCCATTGGGAAAGGGCAGTGTCAGGAGGAAGGAGCCAGGCTCTGCTCTGGGATGGCCAATGCCAGGACAAGGGGCAATGGTCCCAAGCTGGAGCACAGGAGGTTCAAGCTGAAGAGGAGGAGAAACTTTGTGAGTGTGAGGGTTCTGGAGCACGGCCCAGGCTGCCCAGAGAGGCTGTGGAGTGTCCTTGTGTGGAGACACCCAAAGCCCTGGCCGTGTTCCTGTGTGACTGCTCTGGCGATCCTGCTGTGGCAGGGGTTGCACTGGGTGAGCTTTGCAGGGCCCTTCCAACTCCTCACATTCTGGGACTGTGATTCCTTCCTTCATTAACCCTCCATGTAGTGACAGAACTATTTCTCCTGTTCTTCATCTACTCTCCACCACCTTTCTATTTTTGAGTCTTTTTTACCCATTGGGCTATCAGGAATCTTTCAATAGTTCATTATTCCAGAAGAAAATACTGGTGTAGGCTTATTTAAATGTTGTTTAAACATTTAAATGCAAGTTTCAGCTGGAAATCAGGAAGAAAAATGAAAAGGCCTGTTCTCTTAATGTGAACTGCCATGCTTTAAGATTTGATAATACAGAAAAATGTTCAATGGAACGAGCATTTTAATTCCATTTTAGAAAGTTATTTGAACATTATTTCTAAAAAAATAGTTAAAATATTTTTATCAGGCTGGACCTATTTGTACTCAAATTCTATTTTCTGTAATTACCAAGAGGGATATTATCTTTGAATTTTCAGTTTTTTCTTTATATTAGAACAGAGGAAAATACATAAAAATACCTATTTTTCTACTTTCTTTATAGGTCATGTACTTGACCCTGTTGCTACTCAGAGTTTTCTCCCATGTATTTGAGGCATTTATTATTCAGCTCTCAATATCATGAGATGTACTTGATTCTTGCCTTATTTCAAAGCTGCCTATATCGTTCCCAGTAGCAGCAGCAAAATCAACAACATTCTGGCGAGCATTTGCTCTGCTATATCTTGCAAGAGGTATGAGCTGGCATGGAGTGACTGGGGCTGTCTTGAAAGTGAGAAAGATGACACTGCATCACTTTGCGCTGTGGATCATGTTCAGAAGGTTTGGGTGTATGGTTAATTTTTTCTCCTTCCCATGAGAAAGAAAGCTAAAATGTTTCAAAGCTACGCTTGCCAAATGAAAGTTTAGATGGTGCTGGAGACTCTGAGTTTCAACCTCTGCCAGAAGCGCAAGCTTCCTTCCTTTTTTGTTCTCTTTACCACTGATATCAGGAATACACAAGATACCTGTACAAGCAAAGGGCTCATCAAGCCCTTCTGAGGAGCTGAAACAGGAGCTGCAAATCAACGTGTAGCAGTTCTGTAACAACTGGGTCAGTGTCTATAGAGAGAATTCCAGTGATGGTTATTTATTCCGTCTCTTACTGCAAGATTAGTCCCATTATGTGGCTCCCGTGCGTTTCCTTCCGATTCATTCAATCTAAATAAAAACTTTCTGCTAGCACTTATGTACATATCAGTGACAGTCATCTAAATAAAATATCCCAGGCACTTCAGGATCAGGAACAGTCTTTTGAAGAGGCAGATCATATTCTATTTACTTGGAAATGGGATGCACGTTGTCATAGGGCTTATTTCAAACTAATGTCAAAATGTTAAAATCTTTATGAAATCTTAACATTAAATTTTATGAAGGCAGGGATGTTTGCTGGGATGTGATGCCGGGGGCTAGGACCAAAATCGACTGCTGAAGATTAAAAAACCACAACACTACCACAGGAGAGAAGGGGGTACGACCACAAACTCAGGGTAGTCAGACCTGTGGGGTTTTATCATTTTTATTTCTATCGCTTTATGTTACTTGCATAATGTGATTTATATACGGTGCTTCTGAGAGCTGAATTACGCTGATAGCTCTTGCTGGGTGAACACACAAGGACTCTCTTTCTTTTCTTTAAATGTGCTGAATTTTGTCTTAGAGAAACCTGGCAAGTCTTTCCTCTCAGTCAGAGGTCCGAAGAAAGTGAGCAAGTGTAGATAAAACCAGCTTGGTTAATCATTGCTGAAACACGGGGAAAATTAAAACACATTTTTTGCTTGTAAAGTAGAGAAAAGCAATAAAAACAATGCCAGACTGTTAATGCCTCTCTTGTACCTTTCATTTCAAAGACCTCAAAAGAACATCAAGGAGAATAAAGGCAAAATCTATTCCCTGTTGGCATCATTATGAATGTTGTATCCTGTAAAACTCTAAAGACATCCAAGAAGAGTAGAAGAATAAATGGCATTGAAATAAAGAAAGTCTCTCTAGAGCTTTGTTCAATCAGCTTTGTTAGAATTCACTCAAATAGGATGATTATTAGAAAAGATCTCATTTGTTTCAACATTAAAGGAGCAAATTAATATGTGGCGAGCTGCTAATAATTGCCTCATTATGTAGTGAATGGGCATTGCGTCCAATTTACAAAATTACAATCATATTGTTAAAGTAACAATTGGAAAAGTTTAATCTGAATTTCCCAACTATCTGTATGATTAGTTGTGGGATTCACAGAGTGAAGTGGAGTTGGTGATTGGAGCGAGCGCTCCAGCCTATAGAGCTAAGAAGCTGCAAGAGAAATTCAGCTTTTCCTTAGTGTAAATTACATCCGCATAGGTCCTGAGCTAGATTTGCTCCATCTTAGCCTCTGCTAAGACGGGAGCTTGGCACGTGGCTGGTCTGCCAAGACGTCGCTTCATTGGACTCCACTGAGTTGTGCTGAAGTTTTGCCCAAGAGGTTGAGTCATGGCCTGAGATCATCCCCGTCTGGGGCTTCAGCAGAACTGCAGGTCCATGTCTGGGAAAACTGGTGATCCAGGGTCTGTGCCATCGGAAAACAGACACATAGAAACGGTGCCGTATCTGGAATTTCATTCCCTTGGTGGAGATATTTGAAATGATAGTGGAGTTGTTTCAAATTGGAAAGTAACCAGTTTTCCAAATACCAAAATACTCAGTGGAAGAGAATTATGGTTCGTGACCTACTTCTGGTTAGATTTGCTCGTGACCTTTTCTAATTCTGGCTGGTTTTGTTATTTAATGATTTGACCTTTGATTCTGTGAAGCCACTTCAGTGCTAAATGCAAAGATTTAATAACTAGAACTGTTTGATAAGTGACCTTTATTACACAGCTATTTCTCTTCGCTAGAGAAACGGCACTGTTTTGCAAGTTCTAATTCAGAGTTTTAATTATCTTTTCTATTGTCTGTAAGCTTGCACAGGAAATGGAAAGGTCAGACATTTCATTTTCTTTACTGATTAAAATATAAGTGCTCCTGGATGGTTACAATGTATCATTCAGGAAAAAGATGGGACGATTTGTCAGAATCATGCCCAGCTGCTCTGCTGAGGACTTCTACATCCTTCTGGTCAGCAAAAAAATGAATCATTTTCTAGAAGTAATAATAGCTCAGCCCTCGTGGTATGCAGAGGTGAGATGAGTGTCTAAATACATGAAAAGAAAATGTGAATGGATCACTAAGGTTTTTTCTTTAGCTCGTATATCTGCAGGGCAAGTGAATGAAGATCTTGCGAAAAGTACAAGCAAACCCTTAATTTGTGTTCTCAGTCCAGAGAGCATAAACGGTAACAGCACAGGTTTCTGTGCGGTCCTGCCAATTCCTATCAATCCCGTTGCTGCTGAACCATCTGTACAGATGACAGGGCAGCCTGGACTGCCTGCCAGACCCATTTTTGGTTTCTCTGATAAGGTGGTGTTTAATTGCTCGGTGGTGTCTGTGATGTGGACACCTGTAAACAGTTACTGTTAAATGCAAAAGACATCACCAAGGCGGCACATTTTCTCTAGGTTCTCAAGTTTTCATCTCTCTGTATTCCTGTTTCTGCATCTAAGAATTGTCTCTCTGCTTCTGTTCACCCCTAATAGAAACAATACAGCAAGTTAAATGGGAAAGTGATAGTTTCTCATACAAGTTAGGGCTATCACAGGCAAACTTGCAATCAAAAATCTGCATACGGGAACAAGATGTGAGAGATGTAGGACCCCAGACTAATATGGGGTGGAAGAGGACAACAGCATATCACTCCAGCTCCTCAAGGGTCATAGGGAGCTGTCAGCTGGGACCTAGTTCAGTAGCAGAAGTAGCAGCCACAACTACCCAGGTGCTTCACAATTCCAGCCATGGGCACCCAAATCCCAGTGCCTGAATAGCTCCTGTGGAAGCCACCTGACAGAGGAGCTGCAGTTAAGCAGCTTTTGAGTCTTAAAGTGAGGGGACAGCCACACCTGAGCTAGGGTGTAATAACGAACAGGAATGTCATGTTAAATGAGGAAAATGAGAGAACTGCAGCATGTGGGTTACTGAAACTGCCTCTTTTCTCTGTGACGCTTACAAACCAACACTGCAGACTGCTGACCTGTCTCCATGTGGTGTTTCAGTGAATGAATATTGATGTGTGTTTTCTCATATATTGAAGAAGATACGATATAAAATGTTACTGAAGACAGTGGATGATTCTGGAGTCAGAGGAATGTCTGTCATGGGTGTCAGTCAGTCTCCTAACTCTCGCTGGGATCTCTGTTGGGAAATATGCGTATTAGGACACATAAAATACATTTATTCTGAGACAGGGCTGGAAAGGATTAAGCCTCTGCCTCTGTTGAAGAAGAGCAGATTATATGTTGACCTAATGCAAGCATTCAATATTATGAAAGCGCTTTATGAATTAGGACAGGATAAATGAATCACGACAAAAGACCTAGAAAACCAAGGGACATAATTGCAGGAGTGAGTGTGCTCACTCAGTGTATTCGAGCAGAACAGTTACACTCAGTGAATAGAAAATGTGGTGCAATGCCTTTCTAATAAGGTCAGAAAATCAAACAATTCCAGATTTAAGAGAGAAGTTCCATTTTAATGGAGAAGGAGGAATATTGAGGGAAAAAACCAACAAAAACAAACCACCATACACAGAAAACAACACTGAGGTTGAGGCAAATTTAAATGGGATCAGATTCTTGACCAAATTGACTCTTCCCATCTAGCAGTTTCATATTCAGTATTTGTTAGTTTGAAAGTTCACCCTGAAAACTATAAATTAATCTGCTGGGACTTTAACAATTCACTTCATGTTAGGACGTGAGTTATGCTTATGGATTTGTTTAGGACACCCAGCCATGTCCTCATAATGTATCTTAGAGAGGATTTCTGTAACTAAGCGGTGAACAGGAAGGCTGTTGTGTTCAGCTGCATCTCCTGGGATTTCATCCCTGCTGGCAGAGCGTTATCTGGGACGGCTCCCTAAAACTACAGCAGCTATAAGAAAATACATGGTGTTCTGTAAGGAAGCCTTGCCAATGCTTTCATGTGCAGTGAGGCACCTTTAACTCCTGATGAAATGAGTAAAACTTTTCATGAACCACTCACATAGAGAAATCAAACCAATCACAATAGAGAAATCAAACCTTTGCAGTCGTGAGATTGACTGCAGAAACCTTGCAGGATGTGCTGTAGTTCAGTACAATATTTGTTACCCAAAGATGAGATATTTTAGCTGTTATAATTTGGCTCTCTTCAGATGTTTATCTCTTGGTCTTATATTACACACTATTATCAAAGAAATTTGATGTTTTGTCAGCCACCATGTCCTGAGGTTATACTGGTCAAATGTAGTCAGGATATTCATCCACACCAGCTAAATGAGGTGTGCTTTTGAAAGGAAATAACCACCAGTCTGATCAGAAAAGCACCTAGCATCCTGTCAGGATAAATGTCCAAAGAACATGAAGGGAATTATTCCTAACAAACATTAAACAGAAGTCACTGGCTCCCAATTGGGAGGATGACAGAAGATCAATCTGTGACCATATCAAAAATTGTAGATGAGCTGTGGCCTGAACCGTCTTCTGTGTGTTTTTGTTTTGATGGATCTCGTTTTCATTTGATTTCGATTTCGAACCAAACTTTTTATACAATCCAACTTAAATACAAGACATTTCCTTTTAGTCTGTTGGTACAAAGAAACCAAAAGGCATTTACTACTTATACTCTGACAAGCAGATCAGCCAGGTCCTTATATCTCTGTTAGACAGATAATTGTTCCTATTTTCAATTCATCCTGGAGAAATGGTACCTTAGAATGTGCTGAGGAAATACTGTCTCTGACTTCAGTTTGCCCAGGATTAATTTCCCGGTTCACGTGTCACCAGTCCATCTGCCTCTCATTTTTCATGGGTCGTAGCCGTTCTCTGGAGAGGACAATGTATTCCTCTGTCTGCACCCCCTTTCCAACTGACTGCAGGATTTTCATACTACTAGATTGCTTTTTAGAGTTACATCTCATGTTTGACTTCTGTCAAATTTGGAAACTATTCATTCAGACACATAAAGGCAGTCAGTGTATAGTTAAATTTCCAGCATTACTTTTTCTGTCCTTTTTTTCCTATTGCTGACAGCACCTTGTTAAAAGAGAAAAAAGCATTGATCTAAATATTGTTTGCTGCTGCTTCTCTCTTTCATTGTTTTCTAGTGGAAAGAGTAACATTTAGAGGGGGAAAAGGAATGATTATTTTTCTGGTTGGCTTTGCAAGGTGGAGAACAAAGGAAAAGATTGGACCTGCCACCTATTTCACTAAAAAGGATTGCCTTCAGAGCTTTGTAGTGGTAGGCTTTTCTACCAGCTTTACCGCATGGGGATTGTTGTGGGTTTGTTTAAAAGAGAAGCATTGCTATCAATTTGTAGGACTGCGCCTGTCTTTCTTTTAACTGAGTTTTCAGTCTTTGCGTTTTACGGAGAAAGATTTCCCGCATATTTTTGTGTTCTTTCTTCCAGCCTCTGCAACTCGACTGTGACCTCTGTGCCATCGTGTCAAACTCGGGACAGATGGCTGGCCAGAAGGTGGGAGCCGAGATAGACAAGTCCTCCTGCATATGGAGGATGAACAACGCTCCCACGAAGGGCTATGAGGAGGATGTTGGGAAGAGGACAACCGTAAGAGTCGTCTCTCACACGAGCGTTCCCCTCCTGCTCAAGAACCCCGAGTACTTTTTCAAAGAAACCAACACCACCGTTTACGTGATCTGGGGACCTTTTCGAAACATGAGGAAGGATGGAAACGGCATTGTGTACAACATGCTGAAGAAGACTGTTGACAGCTTCCCAGCTGCCAAAATCTACGTGACGACAGAAAAGCGCATGAGTTACTGTGATGCAGTGTTCAAGAAGGAAACAGGAAAAGACCGGTAAGTCCTAAACGTGAAGAACAATTATAACGTTTGATAAAAGATACACGAGAGAAGTCCATGCTGGATGCCAGCTACCAGATGAGTCCCCAGATAGGTTTTTAATGGATTGTTATATGGTTTTGACTGTTATAAGCACTTGATGAGGCAGCAGCTAGGCCCCATTTACCCCACCTACGCTACCTTCTGTTCTTTCCATTTCTGTTGGCTCGAGTCCCAAAAATATTGGATGCCTTCCTGAAGTGTTTTCAAAGCTGTGTGTTGTTTTCAGCTCAATTTACTATTGATTAAATTGACATTTTATTTGAAGAGGATAATCCTACACAAACAACATTTCCAAATGCACGACCTCAGGATAACTGTGGATAGTTCATTTTCTTCTCTGTTGAGAATCACTGTAGTTTTTCTTCAAACACAGACCTCAGGGTTGTGCATTATTTCTATTTATTGATGAAAATGAATTATCAGTGATATTGTAATAGGTTTTTACCAGAATTATGCTGAAATTCTGTTTTCCATGCCTCAGTATGTGTGTTTATGTTGCTCAAGTGGGGGATGTAAGGAGAAGAAAGTGTGAAGGCCACTGTTGTGGCTGGGATGTTCAGAGCAGAAACTGGATTTGTGGAATTAAGGCCACAGATTGCAGGAATTTTTAATTGAGCTGCAAAAATTCTGATCACCTGTGTTTTGGCATGGAAAAGCACCTGCCATACACGCTCACTGGAGTTAACTAGGAAGGAGTTTCCAGATCACTGCTGTGCCTTAGTATTAATTTTTGAATTTGCATATTATTAATTTGCAGTGGTGAAGGACTGTGGCTGTTCTGACCACAGCAAAAATACAGACATTCACAAACAGTTTAACTGAGTCTGAACTTCTGACAGCTTTTGAAGGAGTTTGTAGTAGTAGTTTGTACTGTCTTTTGAAGTAGCAGTTTGTTCTCTCCAACTTCCTTGATTCACTTTCTTATTAAACCATCAAAACTTGGTGGGTGTTGATATTTGCTTTTTTAAAAAGTATTGAAACACAGGGAGAAACTTGCCCTTCGTCTTGTTCACCATGTGCACATGTCGCTGCTGCGATTCTGAAGTCAGAGGGAGCTCCTATATATCATAAAGGTGTCAAGGTCATCATGGCTTTAGTTTAAAAGAACAAGCCGATGAACAGAGGCTTATAGAGGAAAACACACAAGATGTGTTCTTCAAGAATGCCCACTAATAATCCAAGTCATCTGGTTTACATATTAATGGAGCTAAATATGATCATGTGTACATTAATGCATTGCTAAACATAAATCTGTTTCTATTTCTGACTCTTCCATGTTAGCAGTCATTCAGGTCACAGTGACTTTACAATACTTTATCAAAATCCTTATTGTGAGACCAGACCTTAGTATATCCAAAAAATCTCATCATCCAATGACAGAGTATCCTCATCTCCAGTCTAATCCATTCCTCCTCAACAAATTAACACATCTCAGGATTTTACTATTATCCAATTAACATAATACAAATGCTTCTTTCCATGTCAAAGGCAGATTGAACTTCTGTTCTCCCAGTGCTTATGAACACAGTTCTTAAGCAACCTAATGTCAAAGTGGCCCAATTACTTTCTCCTTAATCCATTGCAACAACTAAAAGTTTCACATTGTGAACTGGGACAGATTCACAGAATTCCAGA
>NW_010208358.1:0-309 GCF_000695765.1 Mesitornis unicolor
CAACTCACAAAGTCCGAGGCAAGTTCACCAGATAGCTGCAATGCCTGGAACATGAAACCAAGCACTGGGAAGGTGGCAACCATCACTAGATCCATAACTGGTGTTATCCGGTTGCCTGGAGGAGTGTGAAATGAGGCGGAGGCCTCATGGTCCCAGTCCCCCATTTCTTTCTCCCCCAACAAAGGAGCCATTACCTCTACCCATGCAGGTGTGCAGTAACAGACTTTGTGACATTAACATAACTGATAAGGTTGTCTATAGTCATCCCCACCCGCATGTATGCCCTGGTGATGTAATGCAGAAATGTGA
>NW_010208359.1:0-9937 GCF_000695765.1 Mesitornis unicolor
CTGAGCGATTCTGTGATTCTGTGATTACTGTGATATTCAACGAATGTCATAGATTATTATTTATACAACTTATGCAGTGAACTAATTTGCACAGCTGCAAATCATTTTATATAACTTCCATTTATGTTCTGCCTCAAACCGAGTCAAGAGTAGCATCAAGATTATTGAAACCTGCATATGAGGTTCCTATGTGAGGATAGTTTTTTTGTTGGGGAGATAAATAGTCTGTGGTTGCTGGAGAATCTCTGAGCTTGCTTGATGCTAGAATGTTTAGGTTAATGAGAACGCTGAATCAGGTATTTCCTGAATCTTCTGTTCTGACAAAGTGAGATCTCTGTTTATGGAACATGTGGTGGTAAGAGAGATGAAAAGGCACTTGAATCAGTGACAGCTAAAAGAGGGCTGAGGTCTATCTGAGAATAATTAAGGTTTTTTCAATGTGCCTGTAGGAGAGGGAGAAAAAGTACAGAGGTGCTTTTCAGGTGGTTACAGTGTGCACTAGGGAGTTCATCTCCTACAGTGTCTGGAAAGTACATGGGCTCTTTTTAGGTTGATGTGAGTCAGGTAAGAGGGAGGAGAGTGAAAGACAACTTTGGGCCAGCACGGAGCACATCTCTGCTACAGTAGCTTCTGGTCTTATTCAAACCATAATTCTCTGCCTTCCTGTTGAGACTCTATTGAAAGCATTCAGAAAAACCTGCTAAGTTTTCTTGGCCAGTGGGCAGAAAGTGGCTTTTTTGTTGTTGTTATGGAGAAATTTTCTTCTGAATATATATGGCTGTCAGATTTATTAGTCTCCTTCTGATTCATATTGCTGCAAATAGATTCTTCTGAACAAGGTATACTTTGATAGTATTAAAGTTGAATATTATTTTTAAAGTAACTTAGAATTTCTATATCCCTTATCTCCAAAATTATTTGGAACTTATTTTCTTCAGTAAGAACTTCAGCTGATTGTTGTAAGAGACAAACTGCTTTTTGGTACTTTGATACTAGTAAATGTCAATTAATAAATAATATTAATGATAATAACAATAAACTGGTCAGAGTAAGAAATGTATGGAGGCAACCTGTGACGAAGAAACAATGGACTATTTTTACGCATCAGCGAATAAAATTATGTAAACTGAGATTAGGCAGTGGTGTGCAAAGGCCCAAAATAAAGCTGGTATTACTAGATTTTGCTCTAGGTCCTACTGAAAATTAAAGAGCCAAGCCATGGAACAAAGAACCTGCTTTTGCCTCAGCACAGGAAGGAATAATTACAGTCCCTTTTTCTAGATGCTGGATCAGCAGCCAGTGCCTGAGGGAATGCTGCCGAGAGCCAGCAGCCAGGCAATCAGCAGGCTGCCCTGGGGCCAACATCCCACTTTCCCCAAGCTGTCCCTGTCAGTGCTGAGCTGGGCCTTAGAAGGAAGGAGGGAGGCATAAAAGAAGTTGCTTTGGGATACTGGAGTAAGGGAAAAAATAAAGTGATCTTTAGATCAAGGAAACACCTCTTGGTTTTTGTGTTTTTAGTGTTTAAGGGAACAAAATTATTTTCACTCTTTGTCTCATTAAGACTTCATCAAAGACATACTTCACTAACAGAATCAATTTTCCCAGCTAAGCAAGACAATCCATTAGATTAAAAATACTCAGTTTCTTGGGACAGGAAGCAATGAAACTAGTGTTAGCACTGAGATCCATTTTTCCAGCAAAGCAGATTGTGTGTTCATGTTGCTATTGAATCTATATGCAATAAATAATGGAGATGCTCATAGATATAAAAATAGCTAAAAGGAATTGATATAAGATCAAAAGGATTTAAAAGAAGACTTAAAACCAAGCCAGGAGACTCCCCAAAATGAGTTAAAGAAACATCTGGAAACCTCCCAAAAAGAATTGACAATGAACTATTGTTAGAAATTATATCTTTGAGCAGCAACTACAAAACTCTGTCTAGTCTGATAAAATGGAGGGGAGCCATGAACTGACTGCACTAAATCAACAGGTTTTCTAGGAGTAGAGGAGACCAGGAAAACTTTGTCTAACTTACAATTTGCTAACAGAAATGGGCACTCAGGAGTTTGAGCAGTTAAACAATAGCCTTGAGAAGAAAGTTAAAGGGATTATAGAAGACAACTCTGTGAGTGAGGGATTGGGCCAGATGAGATGGCAACTGATGCAGGATGTTTGCTGAAGTTCTCCGTCTTGTTATTACTCAAAAATGCCTGAAGGGGAAAGGTTGGATTGGCTCAGCTCAGATAATACAACCCTCTAGCCATATATCTTTGAGGGAAAACTTCCTGGGAAGCTTATTTGGCACAGTTCAACAGCCTAGTTCAAATGAGTGGTTGGAGAGATGAACAGATGAACAGCATATGGTCAGAGGTATGGAGCAGTTGTGAGAGACACTGTTTGCTCTGAACCCGCAGGCACATTTCCATGCTAGCGGCTGGCTATCTTGTCTACCCTCCCATCAAATGCTTCTAAACACAGTTCTTAAGCACATTTGAATAATTTTGGCTAGAAGAAGTAACTAAATACCTAAAAATACTGGCCATTTGAATTGTTTACATGTAGTGAATTGCAGCCAAGCAGCTGTGCTCCAGTTAAAATTTATGGACCCAATCCAAATTCTAGTGAAACACCTCTTCTGCCTGCTGTGATGCTCACTTTCCTTTCTCTTTACCAGCTAAGAGAGCAGAGCAGGTGTAGAGCCTCACTCCATATTGCTGAACATGGTTAACATTTCTTCAAGCTACAACTTTCTCTCTGCACAGATGCTGCACAAATGCTTAATGCTGAGAGCTAGCGTAAAGGCTCTGCTCTTTCTTCAGGAGTATGATTTAGTTTAAAAGGTCAATCCCAAAGGGATTAAGAAATTTCTTCCATGAAAAATTGTTTTTCTTTAACCAGTGGTCAGAAGGCTTCCAACATCTTTAGCTGACCCCAGAATGATGAATGAGGTCATCTTGCTTAAGTCTATGTTACTTTACATTATGTTACTGCAGCTCAATAAACATACTTAAAGGAAAATCTCATTTTCATAATAGAAAAAAATGAAATGCCTTTCTGATATGGCTTGCACCATTTCAGGTCACCCTGTTCTCTCTGTCATTTATTGAAGTGCATTAGCATCACCTTCAGTAGAAGCAGGTCACCCTTCCTTTTATGTGAAGACACAAAGTGGTGAAGCGAAAATGGTGGGTGAAGCAAAAGCAAAAATTGCAATTAGTTTAAGTGCTGCTTTTAGAACATTCCAGTCAAAATTGAGAATTGAAAGAGAGAAATAAGGGGAAAGAAATAAGGGAATAGTTCTAATTTAAATGATAAGATTTTATTTAAATTTTAGTGTCTAAGAAAAAGACAAAGAAACTGGGGTATGACTACTGTGAAACTGTCTTATTCAATATACTTTTTTATCTAGAAATAGTCATAGGTAGGTAGTCTAAATGATTGAAATACATGCTGAAATTTGTTCTTTGAGAAATTCTTAATCTCTCTCCCTAAATGGAAAATATTAATTAATGAAACTGTGATTATTGCCATCAAGGTATTTGCCTGTAATAAAAAATAGCAGGATAATACCCTGTATGCTGCTTTTCCTATTAAGTGACAATAGTACTAAGGAAGATAACTAATGAGATCCTCACATCCTTCCTTTATGAATATGCTCATTTTGAGCTGTCCCCCTTCCTCATAAATATGGCCGTTTTTAAAGTCCTTGTTTGGGAAAAAAAATCCCTTTCAGCTGTGTGGATCATAATTTTCCATGTCTCTGATGACTATGTGAATGCACCTCAAAATATAACTTGACCCTTTTAAGAGGGAATATGTTTAGGAAAGTCATTATGAATGCTTTCTTTTCTTGGGAAAAGATTAATCTTCTTTTTCCTGCTCATATAAATTTCTTTTTTTCCCCTTATTGTTCATTGCAACACCTCTGTTCTTCTTAAATCTGTAATAACATTTGCCTATTTGTCTATTCATACCTGGAATAATGTGTGGAAATTTTTCTTCATTCAATGAAAGCATGAATAACAGTGATTGATTCATGTGACAAAAGCAGTATAAAAATGAATGCCACAGGCTATGGATCTAGGCAAAACAGCACAGCTCAATCTACAAGAAGCAGATAAACATGTATCTTTACACAGAATTGCATTATCATAGCAGATTGATATCATTAGAATGTCTCTAGAGCTTCCTTATTTCTGTCTTCTCTCCTTATGATTGCTTTTATGACAAGCAGCATTTCAGCAATTCTGTGAGAAATGGATATTCCTTAAGATTAGACCAAATTATTTACATCACAAAGTCCCCCAGAAAGCTGGACTTAAAACAAATTAAAAGGCTAGTCTCTTTTAGGAGTAAAGAAAATGTATATATAGAGATACTTTAGTCTTTTTTTACATAAAGATGCACAGAAGGCTGCTCAACTTCTGAACTGACTGCCAGGAAGTACAGTCTGGAATTTGATTAGTAATCATGTTTCCAGACAAGGTTAATAATCAGATATTTGCATACACTATTGAAAAGTGTGAAAGAAAAATGAAAGAGGTATTCAAAGAGGAAGTGAACACAATGTATATTCAGGAGAATAAAAAAATACTTATTTTTACTTAAACTCTTGTATCAGTTCATTTAAGTATTCAGTTGCAGGATTGTGGCATACATACAAAAGCAAGAAGAGTTCTATACAGACAACCTGCTTGTCCATGCTGAATTAAATATAGAAATGAAACATGGCAAATGTATTAAGAGCTGAACTGGATATCTAATATGTGTATATTTTTGACAGATATTTAAGAGTATGAATAATGTAAAGCTACACTCATATTTTCTTTGTAATAACCCCGCTTTAGCTGGAAGAAGAAACATATTCCCCTTAAATTGGATCACACATCTCTTACAATCATGTGTTGTTGCCTTCATATCATGGGGTGGAATGGGGAAGAGGAGATATGGGATGGAAATGTTGTTCTTTGCAACTATGCATCATTACAACTTGTTTCCAACTTTGGAAGAGCTGGACCACTGCATGGCAGCCAGGAGTACATAACTTGTTGATACGACATTAAGAAGACAGTAAATAGGGCTCCGAAGTCAAAGTCTGACAGGAGAAAGGCATGTTCATTTCCTTAATAAATGCATTTCTCTTCCAGAATACACCTGATGGCTAACCAGTGTCTGTTTTCTCCCACTGCACGATAACGAAGGAAGTTGCTTACTGGGGGTGCATGGTAGTCCAGTGATGCAGCAGTGGTTAGTCAGAACCACAGTTTATTTAACTTAGCTTGCTGCCTCTCTCAGACTTTGTACTTTTAAATGCTGCAGTACAGGTCCTATTCAAAATTTCATATCGTTCCCCTCACTTCATATCAACATAGCCTTTCTCCTGTACATAGTTCACACAGATGGGTAATATGTTTATATCTGATGTTTCGAAGGAACTGGACATTATGTACTGTATTGTTGAAGCATAAAATGGTTAAAACTGTGGAGTTATATAGGAAAAAAAGGAAATAACTAGAAATTTTTGTTTCCTCTTCAATATTAGACACCCAAGATTTGAGAGCATCAGCTCTGAATAAACTACAAATGCTTGTTATCGGTGATTAAGAACTAGATTCTTTATTTGCAAACATTACTAAGCAAGCTGTCCCTGAAAAGAAACATTAACACTAATTTAATATCCTCTGAATTTTCTCTACAATGTACAAAGATACATAATGAGAACATGATGACAACTTTATCTCACAGACCGATAAAGCAAAATTCATTAAGCAATTTTTCTTCTGCCAAATATAAGGAAGATCGTGACAGCTTCTTAGAGCTCACAAATCTCAAAAAATAAACTTGATGAATAAAGGAAATTAAAAAAACAACCTTTTTTTAAGAGAGCAATATGCCAGAATTTGGTAATAAATGAAATTATATAAGTAGTCAAAATGAATAATTAATTATTTTAGAATAATGCTACAAAACTGCTAGAAGTAAGAACCATTTACTGGTTCTTGAATGTCAGTGTCTTTATTTTGCAGTGTTTCTTCCTGATTTCATTAGGCACTAATACACAGCAATCACTAAGGCCAGTTTTTCCACAGCTTCAGGTCTTTCAGGTGTTATGTCTGCTTGTGTGAGAGAGTACTTTGCTCATGAAGGTAGTATATTAGCCATATTTCTATAGGAACCTCTAAGTCGTGATCTATTTCTAGTTTTGCTGTGCAATAATGGATTACTTAACTCTTCTAAAACAAAAAAAGACAAAGCTGCCTACATTTCTTCATTTCCTTCTTGTAATCTTTGGTCTAGGACAATGATAGAAAACCAAACTTCAATCATATTAAGAACTGATATAAATATTTTTGCTGCAGAGATTAGAAAATATAGTATATACACATTTAGGCAATATTACATGAGGTATGAAATTTTCAGTGCAAATTTTTTCATGTGAGACTTTTTTTTTTGTGCTCCCTCTAACATCTCACATTGGTTTTGGTTTGGTTTTTTTCCCCCTAACACAGAAAGATTCAGAACTGCTCTACCTGATTGAATAATAGATTTTCTAACTATTTCTTGCACCACTTCTTATCCTAGAATGAACTTCTACAGTGCAGAAGGATGGGCAATATAAGTGGCTAGATGAGGATTCTGTTGTCCTGTACTTAAACTAGAAAGATGTTTTTTTTGTTGTTCAAAGCCTACAGGTAAGTTCTTCTTCAAATTATTGCTGTACTGGACAAACATCTATAGATGGTATATTGTTATAACTTCAGTATTACTTCTACAGGCCTGAGAAGACAACATTATTCTAAGACAGACTTTTGAAAAGCAAACTGCGTGATATGACAAGACATATAAACATTTCTGAGGGATAGGGACCCCAAAGCACAGATGACACCACTTAGTTATGTACATGAAGATTTTTCAAAGATATTTTTGTGTCTCTGTAATTAGTAATATATGTTGAATGACCCCCTGCATTCTGAGTTGAAATAAGATATTCTACTTTTCCTTCCTCTGTGGACAGTAATTGTTTTGCAGACTGTGTCAGCAACAAAATGTGACCATAGATTTACGTGAATGATTTTTCCTAACCTTTATTTCTACGAACAGACTATCAAGTAGCCTCTTTGACTATCCTACTTTCTAGACAAAGCCTTATACGATGAACGTTAATATTGCCTGCAACATTTTCAGCAATACAAAAGAAACACTGAAGAAGTCCAATGGTGAGCATAATTGAACAAAAAGGAACTGATTTTTTCGGTCTCGATCTTGAAGTTCAGAGTTGATGGATTCTGTTCCTGTTTCAGCTGACAACTCCCTGATGAAGACCCTTTCATTTAAAACAGACATTTGCCTCTATCTGCCTCATCAAGATTGTTTTCACTTTCACATTCATTGCTGTGTGTGTCTAACTTGGCCAGGGAGAATTTGTTGTCTGCATAACCCCAGAAGGTTCTTGTGTTTGCCTCCCTTTGTCTGTTGCTTCTTTTAATTACTACTACTCCTAAAACAGGCTGTTTATCCTCTATAAATCAGTTAAATTAATTTTTCTCATTGAATTCTTTACAAAACCACTAAAGGAAAATTCAGACAGGGTTACTTTTTTTCTAAATAGTCAATTAAAAAGGGCTTAGAAAAATGCTAGACTTCTGGGTCTTGTTTGAGTTTGATAATAAGGTTGATACAGTAATAAATATCTGCAAGCTTTCATTACTGATGTAAACCTATGTATGCCACAGAAGGCTGAAATACCTCCAGTATATAACCACTGCTATAGCGTGTTTAAACACTGTTGATATTAATTGATTTGTACCAATACAATCACTTTAATCACCATTTTACATTCCAATTAAGTCAATTGTATTATTGCTTTGTTTCCTAGAAAATCTTTCAAAATTAATCTTTGCTCTAAAATGCTCTGACAAATTTCATCTTATTTTGTGACTTAAATATAATGATAGCTCTCTAGTAGCTTTGACAGTTATGGTAATCTAACTTTAGCACCTCTCCTATGTAGATAGACTGAGAGGGCTGGTGTTGTTCAGCCTGGAGAAGAGAAGGCTCTGGGCGAGCTTATAGCAACCTTCCAATATCTGAAAGGTGCCTATAAGAAAGCTGGGGAAGAGTTATTCATTAGGGCATGTAGTAATAGGATGAGGGGTAATGGTTTTAAACTAGAAAAAAGTAGATTTAGGTTGAATATTAGGAAACAGTTCTTCAGTATGAGGGTAGTAGATCACTAGAACAGGTTGCCCAGGGAGGTGGCGGAGACCCCATCCCTGGAGATATTCAAGATCAGGCTTGATGAGGCTCTGAGCAACCTGATCTAGTAACACTGTCCCTGCTTACTGCAGGGGGATTGGACTAGATGATCCTTAAAGGTCTCTTCCAACCCAATATGTTATATGATTCTATGATTCTATGCTTAAACCAGATTTTACTTTATGAACACTCATGAATGTTTGTTAATGGACAGGTTTTTTTAAAGACTGCTAAGAGCTCATGTATGAAGAAGACAAAAAGTGGAACATGGAAGAAATAATTTATTGACTTTTTCAGTAAAGTTACTTCTTATAATTGGGAATTTGAGATAAGGTTACAATGGATGAACAAGCCTATGGTAATGTATTTGGTAAGAACATTTATCTTGAGGTTCTGCAGCACCTGGATAGTTGTCACAGTATAGCACAAAGTCCATTTCAAGATTCAACTTGTTTAAGTCAAGCTTCAGAAGATCTTGTAAGAGAACTAAAATTAGTGTGTGTTGTCAGAAATCTTTTCTCATATACAAAATGCATGTAAAATCTTTTTTAATTAAAAAATGTTTTAGGGCATACATTTCCAAAATTTATATTTCCAAAGAGGATTCATCAAAACTGTCCCAGTTTAATTGAATAGAAGCATCTTGGGTCTTCTAAGGGATTTAATAGTAGCTGTGGATTCCTTTTCTTCCAAGCGTACTATGAACACGTCCGAATACTGCTCAATAAGGTTACCCTTGTAAGAAAAATTCAGCGGTGTAGATATGTCATAAGCACCTGGTTTTTTTCAGCTTATTTTTAAACTATTGTTAAATTGTATGCAGAGATGATGCTTATTTCTATTTTATTTAAATGTGTTTCAATCTTAAAATATAGTCTACAGTTTTTTGTAAACAGATACTTACTCAACTGAAACCACATCTATTTTTCTAGACTGATACTCATAACATTAACAGTTTAACTCCTTTGATTTTTCATCAAGTATTTTAATTAATGAAGCACTCTTCCTTTCTAAAGATTTTAACAAACTTCTTGCCAACTCTCTCATTGTTTTGTTTCAGCGTGTTCAAGTACAATCTGAAAGGATTTTTACTTTCTTTGGCCATTACTTCAGCTTGAAGTGAAGACAGTTATTTTGACTCCAAGAACTCTTTTAAGGGTTTCCTACAACCGATACCAGTGAGATCTCTTGAGTCTTATTAATTTGCAGGTATTTTTTTCATTCCTATTTTCATGACATATTTGAAAGGTGAATCTTCTAAAAGAATCACACAGAATCACAGAACGTTAGGGACTGGAAGGGACCTCAAAAGATCATCTAGTCCAATCCCCCTGCCAGAGCAGGAACACCTAGATGAGGTTACACAGGAAGGCGTCCAGGCGGGTTTTGAATGTCTCCGGACAAGGAGACTCCACAACCTCTCTGGGCAGCCTGTTCCAGTGCTCTGTTACCCTCACTGAGAAGAAGTTTCTTCTCAAATTTAAGTGGAACCTCCTGTGTTCCAGTTTGTGTCCATTACCCCCTGTCTTATCATTGTTTGTCACCAAGAAGAGCCTGGCTCCATCCTCCTGACACTCACCCTTTAAATATTTATAAACATGAATGAGGTCTCCCCTCAGTCTCCTCTTCTGCAAACTAAACTCTTCTGCACCTCAAGTACTGTGTTCCGTTCTGGGCC
>NW_010208360.1:0-356 GCF_000695765.1 Mesitornis unicolor
ACGGAGTTGTACCGCGTTGTACCACACCGTGCTGTGTTGTGCTGTGTTACACCGTGACGTACCACGTTGTACTGTGTTGTTACACCGTGACGTGCCACACCATGATGTTGTACCACGTTGCACCATGACGTACCACACTGTACTGTGTTGTACTGTGCTGTGCCGTGTTGTACCATGTTGTTACACTGTGAAGTACCACACTGTACCACGTTGTACCATGTTGTACTGTGTTGTACCACGTTACACCGTGACGTACCACACTGTACGGTGTTGTACTGTGCTGTGCCGTGTTGTACTGTGTTATTACACCGTGACGTACCACACTGTACTGTGTTGTACCGTGTTGTACCGTGTTG
>NW_010208361.1:0-5310 GCF_000695765.1 Mesitornis unicolor
CCCTAGTGGACTTTTGAGGAGTTTGGTTTTTTTCCCCCCTATGGGAAGGGGGCCACATGGAAGCAGTTGTTTTTTTCCTACCTCTTTAAGAAGCACGTGGCGGGAAGACCGACTGCAACCCCCCACTGCCATCCCCCTGCGCCTCAAGGCAAAGGGGGAGGGGAAAGGTGAAGGAACCGGGAACAAAGCTGAGCCCGGGAAGAAGGGAGGGATGGGGGGAAGGTGTTTTGGTTTTAAGATCTGGTTGCATCTCCCGTTGTTCTACTCTGATGTTGGTAACAAATCAAAATTGTTTTGTTTTTTTTTCCTTGTGATGAGTCTGTCTTCTGCCTGTGACCTGTTTAAGTGGTGAGAAGCCCTCCCAGTCCTTATTTCGACTAGCCCTTTCTGGGGCATCGTGGTGCTCAGTTATGCACTGGGCCTAAACCACGACATCCTCCTGCAATACTATGCTTTCATAACTCATGCAGTTTATTCAGTTAGCATTTTAAGTACTCTGTGTGTCTTCTTTCATCATGCATAATGTGAGATGATGAAAAGCACTGTAACTAATTTTATGCAGCATAATGAAATTAAAAGCTTTTGGTATTACTGTACTGCAGGTATAAATCTAACTAAAAGTGGTGTTGGAGAGAGATGGACTATATAGGTAAGTGTTGGAATAATTTAAGGTTATTTGGCATTTTCTGTGGATGTCTGTTCTTGTTTCTTCACAAATGCCATAATTAATTGCGTGGTTAGTATATTCTTTAACTGTCTTAGCTTGCAGTTTTCTACTGCCTTTATTTATTAGCTAAGAAAAAGTAAAACTAATGGAAAAAATCCACTGCAGTAAAACTGTAGGTTTGCTTACCCATCATAGCAAAATGTCAACCTGTGTAATATTTTAGTGCCAAATAGACTTATGTCAGACACAGCATTTCAACAGTATTTCATCTTATATGTATATTCTTATATTTCAATTTTATCTATCAAATTCTACACAGTTTCTGTAATCTGGACATTAACAATAAAATTGCTTGAGATCTGAAGGTCTGCTTTGTGCTTATGCAGAAATGTTTAAATGAGTTGGGAAACATACGTAGCTTTTTCCACCTCTCTTACGCACTATCCTTTATGTACTCTGGTGCTTGCTTCTCCCAAATATATACCTTACCCATTAAAAGCCTTGCTATTTCTACCATTCATAATATTAGATATGATGTTCTCTCTGCTATTTCTTACAGCACTTCAAATGAATCTTCACTCATTTTTACAGTATTGGACTTAAGGGCCTTTTCATGCTTACTGTTTTGTAGCAGAGGACGATGCTGATTTTCTTTTCTCATTGTCTCATTGCATTGCCTCTTTCATCTTGGAACTGCAGTTATTTAAAAGTGTGTGCTCCTAATCTAGCCAAGTTGCCCTGAATATATTGCTCTCACTTTGTATTTACAACTATTTTCCCTCCCCTTAACCAGCATTTAGTGTTATCATTAGTTATTCAGCTGGCATCAGGATTCTTCAAGGTTGTTTAACATTTAAAGGAAATATTTTCCTCAATTAGCTCTGTGATTTTTCCCTTCCCAGCCTCCCCCCCACCCTTTTGTCTGCTTCTAATAGCTCTGAGATATGGAGCTCAACTCCATCTCCCTGCACCTTACTTGGAGTGCTTTCTGCCTCTATGGGAAATCCAAGGAATGCGGTGCTCACAGCGCTCCTGGGCCAGCATCAAGGGCCATATGGAGGAGTAATATGGGTGCTCTGCACACAGCAACAGCTCAAATACCATCTGGACTAGCCCTGACATCTCAGCATATGCCAGCAAAAGTATACTCTCTGGCTTCTCTACCCATAGTTTCTATTCAGAGCTCCCTAAATTCAACTGAGAATTGAGTTCTGTTTCTTTTATATGTCCAAGATGCTCTTTCCTCTTTAGTTTTAATGTTTAAAAGTTTTCAATCAGGGCTTAGTTTTGCTTAAGTCTGGGCTTCTGCAGACAGGCACAGTCCAGTCTTTCTTCAGTACTTCTGCACATGCATGATTTCGGTACGCTGCTGCCGCTATTGCTAGTATTGGCTCTGCAGCCCCGTGTGCACCAAGTAGAGCTTTTTAGCACTCATTTATCTTCCAGCACTTTCCTCTTTCTCTTCATTGCTCTAGTTCATCCAATTTCACCCAACATTTCCCCCTTTCTTATTGCTGGCAAGTAATTCATAGTTAGGCATCTTTGCAATGATGGAGCTTTCTGAGCAATCCCTTCTCTGCAACAGAAAGCTAAAATCTTTCCTGATATTAAATGCTCAGTTGGGTGCATAGTTCTCTCTTTGGAGCTGTGCAAACAAAAACCACACATTTTTGAGGTAGAGAGGGCAAAGAACGTTCTTTTTTACTTTACCGTTTATTTCAGGACATGGTGGATGCAAAACAAAAGAAATCTCACTTTACCAAGAAAACATGTTTTAATTGCAATTATTATTTCAAGTCAGTGTTCTGAAAAGCAGCATATTTCAAGACACAACCATTGAGTGAGAACTCCAGGAAAACCAGACTAAAGCAGCTTGACAGAAAGTTGTAGGAAACTCTTCAACCTGCTCTTCAGCTTTATTTTCAGTTTCTGATTTTTATTTTTATGCATCTGACATAAATTTCTTTTAGATATGATTCAGTTAAGAAATGAACTTGCAAGTGTTGCTAACAGTTGCTTTACTCCTAACTATTTTGTTAGGGTGTCCTTCTGTCAGCTTTTGGAAAGATTCTCTAGACAGCATCATCATGTTTCTTGGTCAGCTTTGACACTGACCTGAAAAATGAGGGCAGTTTTATTTTCACATCACTATCAGATCAAGGATTTTATAGGACAACACCGGGATGACTGAATTGCATTAAAGAGCTCTCTTAGATTACTAAGCTTTCTATTATATGCATCGTTCTACTTGTATTCGGAAAACAAGCACCATTGTTTTCACACTAGTACTGTTATCTCAGTTCTAAACTGACTTGTGCAAGATGAATGTTTATGGATCTCAAAAAAGAGGTACCTATAACTTTAGGGGGAAAAGCTACATCGGCATTTTCTGAAAAGCAGTCTGGAATGAACCTAATGTGTCAGATTAGATAGTTGAGGATTAAGTGAAACTTTCTTCAAGCTGATATGGTTTCAGTTTACTGTGATTCACCTGAATGTATTTTTCACATTATATCTTAAGACTGCCATTAGGATGTGCTATCTAGAATGGATGAACAAATGCTGTTCTCACAATTAGGATCAGCCAACATTCCCTGGTGGTATAGTATTCTCTTGTGACTTTTTTTCGTTTTTGAAGAGACAGGAATCATGACCGAGGTCTGGAGAGGTACAGCAGGAGCTTGTTTAGGACCTACTGGGAAGCAGTAAGTGGATTCAGTGCAGTACTCTGCCTGTTGGCTCTGTTACAGACAAGTTGAACTTTCAGTCCCCGAAGTGATTAGTGTTGAAAGTTGTGATATAGTAGATACAGCACTATCTTTTACCTCCACAGCCACGAGTTTACCATGATGTTATTTTGGGGCCATGACCTATCCAAAAGTAAGAATGACTTTATCAGCACATCAGCACTGCTGCAACTGCCTGACTGCCAATGTTTCTGATGCTGAGTTCAATGTTGAATAACAACATTGTTCAGTAAGAGCTGTTTCCTTGAGGCTGAGTTATACAAGTGCTAGGGACATGGTGGTTTCTCTGTTAGCATTTCTGTAGTGAATTCTCCTCATTGTATCTCATGCAATTTATCTCTGCAGTTGACTTTTCCTTCTGCAGTTCACTGTAGAATGAGACATGAGGAGAAGTAAGGATGTAAAATTTACAACTAATATATGTAAAAAATACTAATCTGCATAAATAGTACCATCCCATTCATCCTTTATATGTTCTGAATACAGTAGAACCAAGTATGATGCCTTTTATCTTTAAATGTATTTCAAGAATCAGTTTGAAGACACTTTACATCTCCATTTAATCTGGGCCCTGCTGCTTATTTCCTACATCTAGATAGTGGGCTGCTTGAGGTGGGGCTGTTTCTCTGTTCAGCTCTACAGGGTAATAAAAGTCTTGTCCAAGGCCTAACCAATAAAAGATTCATAAGTGATCTTAATGAATAATTGTCCCAATGCATCCAAGAAAGCAGAACTACCAAAGAGTCCATATGCCCTTCTGAACATGAGAGAAGACAAAACAATAAAATTTCAGAGCTCTAAATATTTGCTGGATGCAAAGCTGTGGCTCCAAACTGTTGTGGTCAAAAGTGTTAGGATTTAGACTTGTTAACAGATGAGTCAGTGTGACGTTCGGTGCCCTACATATCTTTTTTAAGGCCCAAGTCCCTCAGGATGATCAGGGGCTGGAGCACCTCCCCTGTGAGGACCAGCTGAGAGAGCTGGGACTGTTCAGCCTGGAGAAGAGAAGGCTCTGGGGGGACCTTATTGCGGCCTTCCAGTTTCTGAAGGGGTCCTACAGGAAAACTGGGGAGGGACTTTTTACAAGGGCAGGAAGTGATAGAATGAGGGGGAATGGTTTTAAACTGGAAGAGGGGAGATTTAGACTGGATATTAGGAAGAAATTCTTGACTGTGAGGGTGGTGAGACACTGGCCCAGGTTGCCCAGGGAAGCTGTGGATGCCCCCTCCCTGGCAGTGTTCAAGGCCAGGTTGGACGGGGCTTTGGGCAACCTGGGCTGGTGGGAGGTGTCCCTGCCCATGGCAGGGGTTGGACTGGATGAGCTTTAGGGTCCCTTCCAACCTGAACTATTTTATGATTCTAGGATACCATCAGTCCAAATGAAGTCAGTTACCAGTTCATCAGGTTTGTGTCAGATGTATAACCCAAGATCCAAGCTCTTGCTATGCCCTTTGGTTATCTGGTAGGCTGAGTGTGTATCCCTGGGATTGGCAAGCATCTGAAGTAAAGCATGTGCTCTGCAGGGTAAGTAATTAATCAACACATTGCGTATTCTTTACCTCATCAGTTATATTTTGATTTACTTGTAGAGTATGAAATCTGTATTTTAGTACTATATGGTTTCTTCCAATAGACACATGCCTCATCAAGGCCATGTGGAAACTTGGTGGTCTTACATGGATAACAAAACACTGAATTAAACAAAACCTCAACCTGTCAGTCAATGGTATTCATGCACAAATACTGGGATCACAGATCGCTTAATTTTTCAATTTATACCATAAAGTACTTTATCATTCATGCACTATTTACACTGAAATGTTTATGCCTGGTAAACTTATAGAGGCCTTGGGTTACTTTGTTGCTATGGCCTACCTTGACTTCAGTAAAGCCTTT